>NC_059348.1:39370155-39475155 GCF_019703515.2 Myxocyprinus asiaticus | reverse complement strand
TTCATTATCATTATCAAATCACATCCAAATAAAGTGGGCTGTGTATATTTGGAAATCAATGATTGTGCTAATGAACAAGACATTACACTTTTCGGCCTTCTTATGTTCAAGTCTCTCTTTCTGGAGGGATATTTCTAGTTTAGAATTATGCTAATTTACCACTGAAGACAGAGAAAGAGAAAAAGAGAAAGTCAAAAATATGCCTGTCAAGAAAATCTTAATGACCCCCAAATAAGGTTTCTATATGCAAAATATAATTCCTTATTTGTTTCTTTTGATTTTGTAGTGAAACAGGACCACATTTTCTTGACAAGTGAATGCAAATCAATAGCCTAACTAAAGGAACCAACATTGTGTGTGCCAACAATTCAATTATTATATGCCAGCTTAATATTATTCTCAATATAATATAATATAATATAATATTCAGTTATTAATAATATGCCTAATGATTGCGAACAAACTTTTATGATAGGCTATTATGATGATTATATGCTAATTAAACCAGGCAAAGCATTTTGAATAGATATCTCCACAGAATCTGGCATCAGATATCACAAAACAATCCAATAATCCATATTCAGACTAATGCAAAGTGCCGTATGACCTTTTCATTCATTTTCATTACCTTGCAGCTGTGCAGAAAGTGACTCCTGATGCTGTTGGTACTTAAATGCCGTTGCCTCTGTCTTTTTCAGCTCTTTATGCATCTCATATGAGATCATAAAGGCGCACATCGTCCCGCAGACAAAGATGAGAAGTAAGAAAGACTGAAATATTATTATCTGTCGTCTCGAGAAAATGCCTTTTCCCATCGTTTCCTCCTTGGGAGTACTGTATATGCCATCCGATTCTTCAGTAACGTAAATTTGAACGAAACCCACAATGATCCGTCTGTTTATTTTTCTGTCCTCGCGATGCTGTCCCTTTAATGGACGCAACAGTTCCTTTATCATACACCACTTATCATGTTAGTTCTTATTATAGATACTTAGTCCTCACCTGAAATGTTGCCTTCATAGGACAAATTTCTATGAATAAGCTGTTTTCTAAACTTTCATACGTGTCATTCAGAAAGAATCATCACTCGCTATAGTTGCCAGTTTGTTCTCCTCAACTTCTCCCTTTTGAGTACAGTACCACCCAGAGGCCAATGCGCAGACGTACACCATTTAAAAATGTCTAGCTCAGTTTTTGCTCGTTTGTTGAGAACAACACAATGTATTTCAGAGATGTATTTCAGTAATGTACATCACAAATTCATCCAAACGATGGCATATAATAACCTACAAATACAGTTTTCATTAATCTCATGATGGAAGATTCTGAAAGTTTAAATTTAATGAGAGCATAGCCTTGCCCTGATTTGTTCTTAACTTGTTGGAAGTACTTAACTTTTTATACTTATGAAGGAAGTTGTCAATACAACAATTTTGTTTTCATCTTTATCATAATCTATTTATGATCACCATCTAATGATTCGGCTGTAAACCTTTTACAATATTTATTACTAAACATCTATGCTACATTAATTCATACTTAAAAATCAGTTTAATTTAAAAACCAGTTCTTCGCTAGCAATATTCACCGGGCTGAATTACAGAAAATTCCAATTTAAAGTCTTAAGTTCAGATGACAATTTATATATTACTTAGGATGAAATTATGTTGTAATGGTTAAACCTTGTAGTAATGCAGAAAAGGCAAGTGAATATATTTTATCAACAATTTTTCTATAAACATTCCAGGCCGCTAGGGTTGGGGAGTAACGGAATACATGTAACGGGATTACATATTTAAAATACAAAATATTGGTAACTGTTTCCAATACAGTTACAGTTTAAATCATTGGTAATTAGAATACAGTTACATTCAAAAAGTATTTTGATTACTGAAGAGATTACTTTGCATTTTATTGTCATTTGATTCATTTACTATTTAGTCCTTTCAGATGGAAAACATTTTACATATTAATGATGCGATCCAATGTGAATTTGAACAGCGGTGAAACACTTTCTTATGATGTGTTACATTCATACGAGCAGACAGAGAAGTACGTTTGAAGTTTGGAGCAGAAGAAGTAGAAATAAACCTTGTGTAAATTGTCAGCTTTACGCTAAGCTAAAATGCAATTTCTAGCCATTTTACATGCATATGTTACCAGGCACGATCATATTTTTTTTTTAATCAAGAAAATTCACGTTGGATCATAATTTTTTTTTTTCTAGTAAGACCTTTGATGTTAGGGCAAAAATCTTATTCTTGATAATAATTTTTTTATTGTTTTCCTGTAAAAATATCTAAAAATCCTTAAAACAACATCAATCTGATTTATATTGTTTTAGAAACAACACTGCATAAGATATTTAGGTTTTTCAGAGAATGTATTTTTAACGTGTATTTTGTCTTACTGTACTGGCAGAGTTTTTATAGTCAAAACAAGTGAAAAAATCTACCAGTGCTGAAGAAGTAATCCAAAGTATTTAGAATATGTTACTGACCTTGAGTAATCTAATGGAATACATTACAAATTACATTTTGCAGCATGTATTCTTTAATCTGTAGTGGAATATATTTCAAAAGTAACCCTCCCAACCCTGCAGGCCACGGTCTTTTATAGTGTCTATATCATACATTAAAAAATTAGGTTAGTCAACACATGAGGGTTATTATGACCTTATGACTCCCAAAGCACTGGAAAACACAGCTCATTGTAATAAACATTTCATGTACCAGGGTGTAACTTAATAGTTGCTGTCACTTTGGCTTCGGCACATGCCATGCTTAGGTACTTTTTGTCTCATTTGTGGTCAGACTGGACCAACTGCCAATAGTCATATTAGAATAGCAATGCAGCAATAAGCCAGACAAAACTGTACATAATTGCACATAAACTGCAGGAGAGGGAAAATCTGTTTCTAATTATTGGTGAACAATGTAAACAGGCATGTCCAGCATGGTGCTGTAAATAAATGCAGACTTGCCCCACCTTAAGTCATTAAAATGTAAATTCTAAACAACAGAAACAGATCTGCTATTTGTAGTCCATTAATTAGGCTCACTGAGGCACACCACAAGAATGTATTAGTTTGTATCCATTTAATACATTTATTTACATAAATGCAATTCTCTCGTTAATACACTAAAACAAAAACAATACATTTACTTTGTGTACAGTATTTAAAGGAATAGTTCACCCAAAAATAAAAAAATCTCTCATCATTTACTCACCCTCATGCCATCCCAGATGTGTATGACTTTCTTTCTTCTGTAGAACACAAATTATGATTTTTAGAAGAATATTTCAGCTGTTTAGTAAAAATTTACTTAAATATTGATCTGTTTCTCACAAACACCTATCGTATCGCTTTTGGAGACATTGATATAACCACTGGAGTCTTATGGATTACTTTTATGCTGACTTGTGTGATTTTTGGAGCTTCAAAATTTTGGCACCCATTCACTTGCATTGTATGGACCAAAAGAGCTGAGAAGTTCTTCTAAAAATCATAATTTGTGTTCTGCAGAAGAAAGAAAGTCACACACATCTGGGTGGTATAAGGGTGAGTAAATGATGAGAGAATTTTCATTTTTGGGTGAAATATTCCTTTAAGTTTTAATAGCAGTGCTCTTTATTTGGAATGAACAAGAACTAAAAAAACGCCACATATACTTCATCTGCAAAGCAGTGGCATAAAACATTTAGGTCAATACAAACTCATTGAAACTATACAATATAATACCTCTTCCTCATAATGTATTGAATATTTGCAACTTCAGTTGACATACTGAGCACCTCCATGTGGAATGATCACTGAGACACCCCATCCAATCACATTCCCACGATTATCACATGACCCATCTTGTTTGGCATACTCTTTTATCCTTCCTGCTTCCAGCATATAGTCCCACATGTTCACTCCTGTCATCTTTCCTGTGAAGGCTACCGATGAGTCCAGATTTTTGTAGTTACCCAACCGGCTGTGCTCCTGCCCTAGCAGAATGAATCCATCAGCAGGCAATATGTACCCTTTGGCTACTCCAACAACACTGGCAACTCTCTGTCCATTCACCCACAAAGTGGCCAGCCCCTTGTCTGAGCTCCAGGCTCCGCAGAAGTATGCCCACTGCCCATCTGTAACTAGACTGTGAGATTCCACTAGATGGGTCTCACCACCCACCGTGAGGAGCACAGAGTGCCTTGCCAAGACAAGCTGGAGCTCCTGAGGGTTTCTCCTGGTGCCATAAGAGAAGAGCACTGTTCTATTCAGAGACTGAGTCACCTTGGCCCACATGCAGATTGTGAATGACTGTAGGGAGAAGGACTTGGAGGGTGTCACCTCTGCAAAGATGTGCTTGGAGCGCATTGGAAATAATAAAGCCATTTCACAGCCTTGAGAAAAGAGAGAGAGCAAAAATGAAAGGTTCATAAGGGCACTAAGCATGCAAATGAGTAGTTGATACATAACTTTTTTTTTTTTTTACTTTTTTCTCAACACCAAGACATTTAACAAAGAGGATAAAAATGTATACATAAGAGAAAGGTCCTGTAACTGGTTACTTTGTCTTTTAAAGGGACAGTGCAACAAAAAATGAAAATTCTGCCATAATTTACTCCCTCTAATGCTGTTCAATCCCATATGATTTTTTTGTCTACCATGGAATACAATAGGAGATTCTGCCTAACATCTTCTGTGGACCACAAAGACATTTGAAATATGTATGATATGTTTTTTACCATATAATGTAAGACAATGGGATCCATAACCTTCAAGCTCCAAAAAGGACAAAAAAGCAGCATAGGGGCCTGGGTAGCTCAGCAAGTCAAGACGCTGACTACCACACCTGGAGTCGCAAGTTCGAATCCAAGGCGTGCTGAGTGACTCCAGTCAGGCTTCCTAAGCAACCAATTGGCCCAGTTGCTAGGGTTGGTAGAGTCATGTTGGGTTAACCTCCTCATGGTCACTATAATGTGGTTCTCACTCTCGGTGGGGCGCGTGTTGAGTTGCGTGTGGATGCTGCGGAGAATTGCGTGAGCCTCCACATGTGCTACGTCTCTGCGGTAACGCACTCAACAAGCCACATGATAAAATGTGTGGATTGACTGTCTCAGACGCAGAGGCAACTGAGATTCGTCCTCCTCCACCCGGATTGAGGCGATTCACTACACCACCACGAGGACTTAGTGCGCATTGGGAATTGGGCATGCGAAATTGGGGAGAAAAGGAGAAAATCCAAAAAAAAAAAAAAAAAAAAAAAGCAGCATAAAAATTAATCCATACAACTTCAAAAGTGTGCATGAGCTTGAATCTTCAAAAGAGACTGCAGATGTCAAGATTTAAAGTGATTAAAGTCTTACATTTTGGTCTGTTTCTCACCCAAACTGATCATATCGCTTCAGAAGACTAGGATTTAACCATGTGAGTTGACTTTATGTCCTTTTTTGAGTTTGAGAGTTCTGGATACGTATGGACAAAAACCTTGTTGATTAACATCAACAGGTTCCCTTAAGTTTAGCACCATTTTAAATCAGCTTTTGCCCTCCCTAGTTCATTTTAAATGCTCCTATTGTGTGACAAATGCATTTTTTAAACATACAAATCTCTAAAATAATATGAAGCCATAAAAGCTGTAAAACAATTGCAAAACGATTAGCAAAATGCTGTTTAAAATAGTATTAGATGGAGTATAGCATACCACACTGCAGGACATGTCAACTTCCTAATAGCATTTCATATTAACTATCCACATAGAGTGGTTCTCAGCATATCTTTTCTTACAGCTGAAGCAAATATTCACCTGAAGGCAGATAATGCTGTGCAGTTGCTCTTTGGAAAAGGGCTAGCTGGGCATGCACCCTTTGTAGATCTGCAGCGGTGGCAATTAGTGCTCTCTCCAGGTTCCCGCTATCAGCACTGCTTGCCTCTTCTTCCTTTGGGTAGGTGGGTAAAGATTTCATGGCCACATGCGTCAGGCCTACTCCTTGCAGGACATTGCTCTCAAGTTTGGTGAGACGTGTGGCCTGGCTCCTGCTGAACTGGAGAAGCTGCTGGAACATTTCATTGTTTTGGGCTTGAAACTTATCTAGAGCCTCTCTGAGCTGCTCAATGGCTCTGTCCAGTTTGAGATTAATCTGCTCCTTTATACATTTGCAGGTGTTCTCTAAGGCTTGGATGCATGCTTTGTTGTTGTTAGAACTGAGCTTCTGGAGTTCCTTCCATAAAGCATTCATCTCCACCTTAACCATGTCTTCACTCTGCTGCAAGAGCATGTTTTGCCTCATCTGAGAGTCCTCCAGCATGATAAAAAGTTTGTCCCAGCGTGAGACGTCTTGGGACTGGCAGGGAATTTGCGTGGCTCCTGCTGTGAGGAGAGATGGTGAATGTTACTGCTCTGTGTTAGAATGTGAGGTGACATGATCCTTCAGAAGGTAAAACCAATCACATGGTATAGCATGAATTCCAACCAAAATCTACTAAATGCAAAAATTATACTTGAGGCACCTTTTGTAGTTCCACAGTTTGCCACACTGGCGGAGCCCTCTGGAGTACCTTTGGGCACCCTTTCAAAAAGTCACTTACAAAGCCAAAGTTTTAAATGCTTAATGGAACACACAAGTTCCTGCAAGAACTCTAAAGACTGTTAACAGTTCCTCCTCAACCTCATAAAGGAAAGGTTTTGAGGCAGTTCAAACATATATTAAAGTTCCATGAGTGCACAACTGAGGCACTTTCAAAAGAGATTCTAGAGAGTTCTACCAGTGTGGCATTTTGAGGAACACTGATAGTGTTTCAAGTACCTGTTCCTTTTTACATTTTATTGTCAAATACAGACATAAACAACATTTATAGTTTAGAGTTTTTTTTGTAGTCTTTTCTTCTTGCTCAACCTTGGTGCAGCCTCACTACAATGAAAAAATATTAACCTACAAATGTGTAGTAACATCTGGTAACATGTGGTAACATCTAAATTAATTGGCTTGATTGAAGTCAAAAATATTATTTAACATCCTTAAATCAACCTGAATACATGAGGATACAACAACAAAATTAATTTAAAAGGTTAGATCAAGTAGAAATAGCTCCTTAAGGTACAGTAACAATAGCAGGTTACCATTTTTACAGTGTATACTAATAAGACAACACTCAGAGTCTTGTTCTATGAAAATAAATAGCCCTGTGATGTTCATTTAACTGGTTGGTTAATATGTTCAAGCTTCAGGCACAGGTTTGCAAGAGAGTTTGTCAATGGAAAGGTATGCAAATGTCAAATGTCATGAAACCTGTCAAAGCTTTTTTATTTATGAAAGCCATGGATCCTGACATTGTACTTTTATAGCATTGTGCATTACAAAAACAGGTAATAAACATCTCAATGACAAAAAGTGCCTCACTTTATTTATATTCACCTTATATACATATACATTAAAATTTTTTTCATGTAATTCATTTAAAAACCATTTACAATTGCAATTTGGAATTGGACTCAATTATGAGAGACACGCAGTGCTGCTTTGAAACAGGGTTTCATTTTTCATTTAAGAAGCAAAAATTTCTAACATTCATAAATAAAAATGTAATTATGTGAGACCTCGAAAAGACATCTGGAATTGTGACATACTTACTTTGTTGGTGTTCACCATTAGTGATTTCATTGTAGTAGGGATCAGAGTATTCCTCTCCATATTCATAACCAAATACATTCCCATTCAAAAAGCAAGACAGACAGAGGGCCAACATGGCCCCAGGCACATACATTCTGATGGTAATGCTGGTATGTATGTTTGCCTGCCTCTGAATGTAACAAGATTATTGTTAAGTAAATCAGCTGTTCCACTGCCACTGTTTCCCCCTGTGGCTTCTTCCTGTGTTGTTCCTGAGCAATCCTTTGGCTACCGTCCTGCACTGAGCAGCAGATCTGCCTGGAAGCCCTCTGAGCGCACATGAGGCTGAGCAGGCTCTTTTAAACTTAGCTCACAGAGCAGGGGTGTCACAGTGAGAGCAATATTTTGTTGGAGGTGGGCAGCATATGTTATGTACTCAAATGTCAGAGCCTCCACTGTTGGTTGGGCTAGAAATTGTCTTAGGGGTGTGGAAAAGGGTCTCCCCTTTACTGAGAAATCTGTGTCAGGTAAAGGTAAAGAGTAGAAAGAGAAACTTTGCCAAGTCCATTGGGAGCTTTCCTCTTGCTTTTAACCCTTGCCTTGTTCCAAACCCCTGTGCTTTTCAGGAGTTATCTTGCAGAATAGACAAGCTACTCTGTTCCTGATCACCATTTACTTTCCTTCATGACAATGACAAAAATAAAGGAAAATGTCTTCATAAGACATTCATAATTTATTCTTTTACATCAGGGGAATAACAATAGAAATGATAGGTGACCAGGGACAGAGCAGCTTGGCCATTCTGTTGAATGTCTCTATTTGTATTCCATGGAAGAAAGAAAGTAAGTCATATGGGGTTTGAGTAAATGAAGACAGAATTTTCATTCATGGGTCAACTATTTTAAGTTTTCTGCTCTTTGAACATAAACAGGTCTTGTAAATATTAACTTTGGGAGCATTAGAGCATCAGCTCTTCTGACTTGAACTGATTGGCCAGTTTGAAGAGAGAGAAAAGAGCCTTGGAGAATAATTGTGCAAACAAAATGTTGAACTTATTGAGGGGCATTACCAAAGATCTCCAGACAAGTTCAAAATAAACACAGAATATTTAAGATTGTCATGGTTTCTGTGATATTTAGGCCCTTAGGCAAAATTGTTAATAACATAAACTGCTTAATAAACAAAGTACAAAACAACAAAGTAATAACTTAATTTTCCAGATGTCATACTCTTGAAGCTAGAAAAATGAAAAAATAGAAAAAGAAAAAGAAAAAAGAAGAAGAAGAAAAATGAAGACGACAGCGGTCAATTTATTTTAAAAATAAATAAAAACCCCCCGAAAAAAACAAAAACAAAAAAAACAACGGGACTGAAATACAAAAATAAAATATGGTTCAACGAAATACGGTAGAGGCTAATGTTAAATGAAAACACATACAGGACATTAGCCTACCCACATTAGAGGTCTACAACCCGACCCGGGTCCCAACGGGACCCAAGAACCGGGTTAGTTTTTCAAGCAGGACTTCGGGTTCAGGTTTGTAATTAATGAAAAAATAAACAGGCTTACCGAACTGGTTTCGCGCTCTCACTCTCAGACATGCGCGAACGGACGAGTTAGGCGCCATTCACACCAAACGTATTTTTATGCACGTCTGTTCTGTTTTCCAATTGTTTTCCTATGTAAACACATGCTGGACAAATGTCTCTGACTGTTGCACGGTGTCTCGCTCTTTCTTCAGCGTCTCGTGCAGGACCGGCACTGTTAAAAAGAACTTCAAATTTTAAAAAACTCATGTCGAGACACCTGTGCTCTGTTTCAGTCTAGACTGTTTTTAGCACATGTGTCACAAAGCACTTTCTGAACAAGTTTAGGCTGTAGTTCAGGCTGTAAATAGGGGACTGTTGCATTGTTTCATATTATTCCAGATTGTTCTGCACCAAGCAAAGTTTCAGTGCATAAATGGGAAGTTAATGCTTTTTTTCCGTTCTGCGCTAGTGTACTGAGGGGCTGCCGTACATTGTAAAAACTGTATGTTTACTGTTTCAGTACTGTTACGAATGTTGCCTATATGCTTGCATAAAATATAGCCTATTGCAACAGTACTTGCTAGGAGAAGAAATTATAAAGATAGTGAGCGATTTCGGGGTCGGGCAGTGGCGGTTCTGGCTTACTTAGTGCCCTAGGCGAGATCCGACATGGCGCCCCCCTTATCATCCCCAACCCCAACATTTTATTACTTTTATGATTATTACCTTTCTCCCATCGTGATCTTGTGAGCTCTGTGCGGGGGCGGCCGATCAGGTACCCTGTCAGGCCACCCCAGAGAGCGTTGTAAGTAGCGTTGTAGATGTAGGCACCTGTCTATGTCGCCTATGCCAGGATCCGCTAGTGGGGTCGGGTTTGGTTTTATAATCTGACATTATTGTTGAACTTTCTGTTGTAACTACAGAACCCTATGAACAAGCATTTTTCCTTAACTGTACTGGGAAATTTCCATTGCTTGACTGCTTCAGCTTTACCTGGATCAGTACCAATACCTCGAGCTGAAATCTGATGACCTAAGAAAGTTACTTCTTGCTGCAAGAAATGACACTTTTCAGGCTTAACATTTCAGGCTTAACTTTGAGACTTTTTTTTTTAGTCTGTTAAAGACACTAGAATGTCATCAAGGTACACTAGCATGATCTGACCAGCCTGACCACGTTCCCCTCTCTGCACCATATGTCCACCGCATCTGTTCCCACCTCTGCTCTAGAATCAAACAACCCTCTGCCCACTCCAGCCCTGCCAGACCTCATCCCGGCTCT
Organism: Myxocyprinus asiaticus; assembly: GCF_019703515.2. NCBI lineage: Eukaryota > Metazoa > Chordata > Actinopteri > Cypriniformes > Catostomidae > Myxocyprinus > Myxocyprinus asiaticus. Next base: position 39,464,742 of record NC_059348.1, on the reverse strand, counting down.
AGAGCTGCCCAACTCTCTTCCTGCTCTGGCGCTAACGGACCTCATCCCCGTTTTGGAGCCAGACTTCATCTCTGCATCAGAGCTGCCCAATCCTCTCCCCACTCTGGAGATGCCCAACCTTCTTCTTGCTCCAAAAACACCAGACTTCCTCTCTGTTCTGGCGCCGCCCTCCACTTCCACTCTCAGCTGGTCTGTTCCTTGCCCTCCAGCCCCTCCCCTGTGGTCTCCAGTCCCACTGGCAACCCCAGTCTGTTTCTTGCTGTCCTGCTCTGCCGGCCCTCCTCTGGTCTGCCCCACTGGCAGGCCCCTGGTCTGTTCCTAGTATTCTTGTTCTACCAGCCTCCCTCTGGTCTGTCCTGCACACCAGCCTCCTGGTGTGTTCCCTGCCTTCCTGCACCCCTGGCCCTTCCTGGTTCTGCCTGAATTGAGCCATTGTGTACCCATTTTTGTTGTGATTTATATGTCCTTTGATTTTTCTTTATTAAAATTAGAGCACTCATATTCTGCCTGCCAATGAGTCCTTCTCTGTCTCCAGATCTGATGAATATAGAGATGAATATACTAAAAACCATAGTGCACAATCCAGTTATGCCTTATACAGTACTGTGGCTTGCTTGAACACCTGAAACCAATCAATAAATTTTAAATAATGCTCCACTCACTGCTTATGTGCAGAGAGAAATAGAATTTTGGAGAGTGTTGGAGAGTCATAGCTTATGTCAATAGGAGACTTCATAAAGCAGAAAGGAATGACAGAGAATTTTTTCATCAAGTGTAAGAAAAACATCTGTTAAATACTGCCACACAAAACTAGGGTGATCTCCCTTGTCTGGGGTGTGTTTGTAGTTTCCATTAGGCTGTTATGTGAGTGACAGAAATAGCGTTATTTTAAGTGTGAACTGATTTAGTGTTTGTCTGCCCTGGTGTTGTGCACACAAAAGTGCTTAAATAGAATAGAACCCAGAAAAATTAACTCTGAATTCCATGTTGGATTTGGATTTGAAATTATGAAGTTTTAAAATAAGGGTAAGCATGTGATGGGAATAAAAGTTCCTGTCACCTGCTAGAACACATTCCCTGCTAAAACCGTATTGTCCAATGAAAATCCACAGTAAATCTACAATGTCAATCTACATTACATCTAAATGGCATCCGTTTTGTATAATAATGCAATCTTTTTAGATATGTTTCTAGTGTATTACAAGGTTGTAATACATTATGTCCAAAATTTTATACTTTGGTACAATCAAAATGATTTCTTTATTACCCAAATCACAAAGTATTTTTTAAAGGCTACATTTCACAGTCTTGCTGGTAATCGGAAACTTGTTTGAGATTATTAAAAAATATTTTATAAAATGTTATCTTATATACAAATTGAGTTAGTCTGATTCAGTGGTTGACTCTGTCTTTATTAGTCTTCTGAGAAGTTGTAACATCTTGCCACAGAACTTCACTCAGCAATTGCACACTCCTTTTCTCACCTCTGTAGTTAAAGTTTTTTTTTGTTTTTGCTTGTTGGTGTGTGTTTTTATTATTTAAGTTTAACTGAGAATTTCTCTAAATGCAATTTATTTATTTTTTCTGTGCTTTTCCATAAGTAATAATTATATACTCCTTTTGACAATATATACAAATTGCAAAGAATGGCAATAAATTATGAAGTTGGTGTTCAATCAAGTTATTTTCTCTCAGGACATTGTAATGTTTTGTGTTATAAAATTTTTTATCATTTGAGTATAGAGGACAACACACTGTCTCTCTTTTCCCTTGCACTCAATGACTGGCACACTCAAATGTTGACACTGTGAGTGGAACAATGCTTTATTTATCCTAAATCATGCGTGATGCTTTAATCCTGAATTTAAAGATGTACAACTAGACCCCCTAACCCATTATAAAATCATTCATAGCATGATTACATCAAACTTATAGGGAAAACTAATTTACAAAAAGGAAGAAAAGTATAATTATACAGAAATTAAGAGACACACACAAACCATGTTGTCATCTTTTATTATCTTTTATTAAAACAATACATTTTATATTTAGTGAACATTTTTCACCTTTACTAGTTATTTTTTAGTTTACTACTATTTGTAGCTTTGAGATTATGGCAAAAAATAACAAATTGTCCATTTCACAACTAAAGAAATGGATGTTCTATTATAATCAGATGCACAGTTAGATGTCTAAACCTGCTGGGCATTATTGCCTGCCACACCTCCACCAGTGCCTTCAGTCATCCAGCTATAGGGTCATCAGCCGGGAACCACCCATCACAGATGTTTCACCCCAATAATTCCAGAACATCTCCTGGTGGTGGGGCAGTGGTCAGGGACATCTTCCTGTCACCACCCGCAGCTGGACACTGGATCCTTTCCATTGCTTCTATTTCTTGCATCCCCATCAAAACCTTCCTACTTGACAGGTCATACCATGCAGCAAGACTTACTCTGCCATTTCCTTCATGAATTCTTCAGTGCTGATCCAATGATACCGATGTCTTTCAATAGATGCTTCATTGGTCTTCCCATAAATCCTCGACACCCAACCTCCGCAAGGTAAGTGGCAGCCCTTCATCCATTTTCCCTGCACTTGGCGGCCAGATAAGCATATTTTATCTTTGTCCTCTCATAGGCTGTCTCCAGTCCCTCTTCTCATGGGACAGTAAGCTCAGTCATTATGACTTTTCTAGCTGATGCCGCCCAAAACAATACGTCCGGCCTCACTGAGGTAATGGCGACCTCAAAAGGAAATTTCAGCTGCTGGGCAAGGTCGACCACCATTGACCAACCATTTTCACTCCAGGATTGATTTTTTTTCCCTCACTGAGGTAATGGCGACCTCAAAAGGAATTTTCAGCTGCTGGGCAAGGTCGACCACCATTGACCAACCATTTTCACTCCAGGATTGATTTTTCTTCCCTCCATGCAGTGCCTTGTGTGGCGCATCCCTTTTTTAACAAACTCAATAAACTCCCTCTGAAGAGCATGATGGCCTTTGTTTGCCTTTACTCTACACACCTTTAGGATCACCACCAGCTTTCGCATGACCTGATTATGCCACCGCTTGTACCATCCTTGTGCAAAGGTGGTCTTGCACCCAGCCAACATTTGCTGAAGATTTGTTCTTGGGGCCTCATGGAGGGGAAAATAATCCTCCTCTCAATACCACAAAGACAAATTTCCAGGGCCTGGAAGAAATAGGTGGATCTTATTAGAAAACTTAGCCTTGCACCCCTTCTGTTTCAACCACTCTGTTTTTAGAGGCTGCAGACCACAATTTGGGAGCCATCCCCCATCCAAGGTCAGCTCTTCCTGATTGAGTTCTTCCAACAATCTCTTGTTGCTTCATTCTTGAAACCACCCTGTTAACAACCTTTTCTACTTTCCAAGCATGACCTGTTCAAACCTGGGCTTGACTACCCCTCACAGCCTAGACTGTATATTCCCTTAGTTCTAAGAACAGCCTGGTCTCACAGCCACTTCCTGATGTAACTGTTGGCTTGGTGGCCATCCTTTTCACTGCAGCAGTGATCTCACACATTTTTAGTGGCCACATCAGGTGATGATACAATGTAAATTGTAACACCAGACCTTGTATTTGCCTGGGAGATGACAACAGTCTTATCCAAGCCCTCTTTCAGCTACTTCAGAACCAGCCCTGCCATGTGTTTATCTGAAAGATCTGCTGTGTATTCTCTCCCCAAACTTTGAATAGGCTGCTCTGCCAGCACTGGGATTCTTTCCCCATCCACCTGAAACAATATCTGGTCTCTCCAAACTCCCTTACAAATGGAAAGGCTATGCGATTTTGTTGGCTTAATCTAGATTTATAAATATTCAAAACAACTAACAATGTAAGTTTTCTAATTACTCTATTGTTACACGTTAATGATTAGCATAATTATACATTTTTGACCAAAACAGAACCTTCATTTGGTTTAAATATTCAAGTGATATAGTATTGTGATATAATAAACTTATAATTATTACATTGTCTACTTATAAGTTTAAAATAATTTTGCCACTTTTGATATCCCCTCAGATTGAAATAATGTACTGTATATAAATTAAAACATATGTTTTATAGCAGAGAGCTGTGGATTTGCTTGTATAATGTCCTCAGTAGTTGCACTTGGCCCAAGATTTTTAACCCTTACAACAAGAAAATAATTTAAAAAAAAGTCTGGTAAAGAACATTAACATTTTTTATTTATTTTTTTTCCCTTCAATAAAACCAGAGCTTTCTTGATTATGCACTATACTAATTTAAAAGTTCAACAAAAAGTGTTAACATAACTTTCTGATTTTACTAAATATATGCTCACTAGACAACCTAAGTCAGTATAAGCAAAAATTAGGATCCCTTGTTGAATAGAATTTATGTATTCTATAGACTTTATTCTTAACTTAAAATGAGCTTGTAAAATTTGGAAATGTTAAAGATTGCTGTTTTTCTCCAGTCAGAAAATAGTTTGTATAAAAATTCCAAAAGACAGAAATTCTGAGAAGTAGTCATTAAGCTGAATGTTTATGAAATCCCTCTTTAAGTGATTTCTAAACTGCTGGCATAGCAGTCGTGGCATTTCATTCCATTCTTCTTCAAACTAACGTATTTACTGTTTATGACATCATATCACAGTCCTACCACATACTATGTGTAAAGTAGAAATAGAAATCTGTGTTCACATGACTGTGTTCTCTAGCTGGTTGGTTCAGTACTCAGTTCACATCTCATTAAGTACAGAGTGCTCTAAGTGAGAACAAAATTGAAAACATGTGGAGATGGATATATTTACACTTATTCCTTCTGGGGGGTGAAGTGGGAATTATACTTAGCATGAATTGGGTAACACCAGATACAGCCTGTAAATGGATTTTGAAACATGAAGTGTACCTGGAATGTGCAGGTGTTCGAAAATGCTGTATTATAGTAGGTAAAATAGTAAGCAAAACTCATACTTACAATCACAATGTTTTTAGGCCAGGTCAGTCACCCAACAATAAGGCACCTATACAAAAGTCTGAGACCAATGGAAAATCTAGAATTTAAAATTTAAACCTTGAAATAAACAGAATATTTTAGAATATTGAAATGAATAGGACACTAATCAAATAGCAAATTCATGACATTGACCATGCAAAAGGTCAAATTTTCTGGCATTCATGAAGCACACAAGATGCTTGGAACAGTATAGCAAGTGGGCAAAAACAAAAAAACAAAAACACTGAAATTCATATTAATTTTTTAATTAAACTTTTCACTCAAAGCGTTATGTTGTTGTGCTACAATTTTTTATTATATACTAGTAAATCCAGAGAAACTGATAATTTTGCAGTGGTCTCTTAATATTTTCCAGAGCTGTGTATGTATGTATGTATATATATATATACATATACACACACACACCCTCACACACACACACACACAATATATATATATATATATATATATATAGAGAGAGAGAGAGAGAGAGAGAGAGAGAGAGAGAGAGAGAGAGAGAGAGAGAGAGAGAGAGAGAGCGCTCTGGAAAATATTAAGTTACCACTGCAAAATTATCAGTTTCTCTGGATTTACTATTTATAGGTATGTGTTTGAGTAAAATGAACATTTTTGTTTTATTCTATAAAGTATTGACAACATTTCTCCCAAATTCCAAATAAAAATACTGTCATTTAAAACATTTATTTGCAGAAAATAACAACTGGTCACATTAACAAAAAAGATACAGTGTTTTCAGGCCTTAAATAATGCAAAGAAAACAAGTTCATATTCATTTTTAAACAACACAATACTAATGTGGACCCACTTTATATTAGGTGGCCTTAACTACTATGGACCATTTGATACAATGTAGTTATTATGTACATACATGTTGTTGTATTGTAATTACATTTAAAGTACTTGCATTTAATTACATTTGTAGTTACACTGTTAAATTTACCCCTAAACCAACCCTTACCCCAAAACTTAACTCTAACCCCTAATCCTAACCCTACCATTACTCCTAAACCTACCCGTACCTCAACCTCAGTAACAGCGAATGTGGGAATTTTGCAGAACAACATGTAGTTACACAGTAAATACACAGTCTTGTATGTATTTATTGTTAGTACATAGTAGTTAAGGCCACCTAATATAAAGTGTGACCACTTATGTTTAAACTTAGGAAGAGTTCAGAAATCATTATTTGGTGGAATAACCCTGATTTTCACAGCTTTCATACATCTTGGCATGATCTCTACCAGTCTTTCACATTACTGTTGGGTGACTTTATGCCACTCCTGGTGCAAAAATTCAAGCAGCTCAGCTTTGTTTGATGGCTTGTGGCTATCCATTTACTCTTGATCATGTTCCAGAGGTTTTCAATGGGGTTCAGGTCTGGAGACTGGGCTGGCCATGACAGGGTCATGATCCGGTGGTCCTCCAGCCACACCTTGATTGACCTGGTTGTGTGGCATGCAGCATTGTTCTGCTGGAAAATCCAATCCTCAGAGTTGGGGAACATTGTCAGAGCAGAAGGAAGCAAGTTTTCTTCCAGGATAACCTTGTATATGGCTTGATTCATGCATCCTTCACAAAGACGAATCTACCCGATTCCAGCTTTGCTGAAGCACCCCCAGATCATCACCGATCCTCCACCTGGTCGTCTAATGGTTAGACGGAGAAGTGGAGAGGCCTTTAAGCCACAGACTCTCGCACCCACTGTGAAATTTGGTGGAGGATCGTGATGATCTGGGGGTGCTTCAGCAAGGCTGAAATCTGCCATATATAGATATATACACATACTGTATATACTGTAAATGCAGAATAGAAGCATTTTCACTATAGTCCCACACTTCACCCTTTTGAACCCCACTGTATACCAGTAAAATAATGGACAACAATGATTCTAATGTACTTTCTCAAGCAAATAATGTGTTAAGTTTTAATGTACAGTATATGTACACAAGAGCAAGTGTTCAGTATTCCTTACACACCTTTCTGATTCCCTACTGCCCACACCCTCTTCTAAGGGTTTCACCTTTGCCTGCCTCCACTGACACACATTAGAGAATGGAAAATGACCTCAGGCCCATCACCGTCTGAACTGTGGAACATTGAGGAGAGAGGCAATGGTTGAGTATGTTTTAGACAGGAGCAGCTTGTATGTTCACCATCAGCTGCCAGGGCTCTGTGAGGTGGTTCTCTGTTACCCCAGCTGTATGTCAAAGCCACAGGTTTTGGGAAGTCATTACCATGCAAAGAAAGCATAGCAGGCTCTGCTTTTCTAACACAGTCAGTGCTCACTGGTAAGCAGCCAATCAAATTTGCTTGGTGTAAATGTGGGAGATTTGGGGAATAAACAGTCACAAGCATTCCTCAGGTGAAAGGAACACGTTCACCATGAAGTGACATGCAAGAACATGCTGATTTATATCACATGGTGTATGCAGAGTTGCCTGCAGGACTGACCTTGAGGCGACAACTGTTCCTAATTTTGGGGAGCTGCCCTAAGAGCTGCCACATAAACCTACCTCATAGAATAGTATATTGTTCAGTTTTAACACTGCATTGCTGCTGATGTAATGTTCTTCCTGTGGACCTCTGGTTTTAGAAAATAGCCACATAAAAGATATTTGATTCAGTGAGTTGACTCACAAGACATTCTATGCTGATTAACATAGAATGTCTTGTTCATAACCGTGGTTAGTCACCTCCTGTAAGGTTATGATGGGTCTGTTTGGGGCAGTGGGGTGTCATGTGTATTCTGTTGATTCATGTCTTTTATTTTGAAATGTTTAGTTCCTGTTTCCCTTGTCATGTGATTCCTGTTTTCCCTCCATGTTCATTTGTCATGTTTTCATTGGTTTATTGTTTAATTATCTTGTGATCAGTTCTGTTTGTTCATTGGTTTATGTTTCCCCATTTCCATGTATTTAAGCCTCATGTTTTCCATTGTGTGGTTGTCTAGTATTGAATGTGATGGTATGTGTTTGGTATGCTGTAGTCAAGTCAAGCCATAGTCAAGCCATAGTCAAGCCATAGTCAAGCCATAGTCAAGCCATAGTCAAGCCATAGTCAAGCCATAGTCAAGCCATGTCCATGTTCATGTTTTGGATTTCACATTTATTTAATAAACTGCACTTGGGTTCGTCATCTCATCATTGTCTTCATCATTGCCATCATTGCCAGTTCCAGCATACGTTACATGGGGTTTAGAAATTAAATGATACAAGGCTCCTCTACATTGCACAGTGAAATGGGGCTCTCATAGAGAATTGAGTTCAAAGAAAGCATTTTGGTAAGATAAGTACTGTAAGTAAACCCTTCATAAGTTGATTTTAACAACCAAAAAATAATAATAATAATAAGTAATACTGTGCCAAGCATTGCAACTACGGCTTAAAGTGCACCTGTTATGGTTTTTCAAATATTACTTTCATGTAGTGTGTTATATAGCTGTTTGTGAATGTAAAAAAGTCTGCAAAGTTTCAAAAATCAAAGTGCACGACAAATGGAGTTATTGACTCCCAAAAGAAAGAACCGATTCTGAACACCTGAAACGAGTCATTAGTAATTCCAGACTTACTTCCTGTACTAACCGACATAATTTGATAACAAAAAAAACCCCGCCTCTGGTCTTCATTGGCTGCTTGTGACAGCTTCGACCCGCCCTCAAACACTACACTAAGAGGTAGACCAATCACAACAGACTGGGACATCTGACCAATCAGAGCAGAGTAGGCTCTCTGAAAGGAGGAGTTTAGAATGAATCCTTTAGAACGGATCATTGAACGAGTCGTTTTTGACACTGGGAAAAAAATGTAATGCTGCAATTTAAATTATGAGCAAATTAAAGTGTTTTTTGACCTTGGATGCATGTAAATCTATTGTATGAGACCTTTAAAACAGAATTAGGCACGTTTAAAAACCATAATAGGTGCTCTTTAACCAATGGCATGAGACTGAGTGGGACTACCAGTTTTTGACCAATGGAAGACAGGGGGAGTGTTCAAGAAACCTACTTGAAAACATCAAGTCATTATTTTTGCATTTCAATTTGGTGACTCTATTGGCACAGAAACTATACACTTCACCTTTAACTGTGTTTTAAAGCAACATGATCACACAGGAAGTCAATATTTTGCTACTGAATGTTCCAATACCCTGACGTCAACCCTATTCTGTCGAGTTACTGACAAGCACCCATCAGACATTTTTGCATCAGTTCAAATGTGTTTACCTTTTCCTCTGGTGCCACTACAGCAGTCTCAGAGACATGGGTTCTCGTCCAGCTTTGAAACCAGGAAGTAATCATATTCACATAATCAATGACAAGCGTGATTATGAGGTTCCATTTTCCCTCTAAGATCTAAAGGAATAGTTTACCCAAAAATGGAAATTCTGTCATCATTTACTCACCCTCATGCCATCTCAGATGTGTACGACTTTCTTTCTTCTGCAGAACATAAACAAAGATTTTCAGAAGAATATCTCAGCTTTGTAGGTTTATACAATGCAAGTGAATGGTGACCAAAATTTCGAAAAAAGCACATAAAGGCAGTATAAATGTAATACATTAGACTCCAGTGGAGTGTCTTCTGAAGCAATCCAATCTATTTTCAGTGAGAATAGACCAAAATAGTATTTCACTAAATCTAGACATCAGCAGTCTCATTTCATCTTAATTTTAAGCTCGATTACATTTCCTAGGGCCACCTAGCACATGTGTCAAGCACTAGGAAGTGTAATTGAGCTTGAAATCATGATCGTGCCTAGAGACTTCAATGGCAAGCAGTACTGTGAAAATGTAGTTACATTTTGGTCTGTTCTCATCCAAAACCAATTGGATTGCTTCAGAAGACATCGATTAAACCACTGGAGTCATATGAATTACTTTTATGCTGCCTTTGTGCTTTTTGGAGCTTCAATGTTTTGATCACCATTTAATTGCATTATATGGATCTACAGAGGTCAGATATTCTAAAAATCTTTGTGTTCTGCAGAAGAAAGAATATCATACACATCTGGGATGGCATGAGGGTGAGTAAATGAGCGAATTTTCATTTTTGGGTGAGCTATTCCTTTAAAGAAAAGGAGGGACAAGTTGAAATTTTTTTTGTGGTTATAAACATTATGCCACAAATGTGGTCGATTGAGTGTATTGAATATTCCTTGAACAACTCGCTTTTGGAGCCCCTCTGTGGACATTTTACCCAGAACCTGGAGCTCACATGTGCCCATTCATTCCAAAATACTTCCCGCTTTGGCCACTGGGGGCAGTGGTTCGGATTTTTTAATTAACATAGACGGAGGGCGCTTCTCAAACGTTCTTCCTAGACCAGTCCTTCTGAGGCTGTAGGCTAGGCTCCACCTCAGCATTCAGTGCTATGAATGAGACATTCTAGTAAGTCTGCCTGGCTACGTCATAAATGTTTCCGCGGTCACGGCGTGAACATTTCGAAAATAAAATTATTTGTGAACCACTACAACTACTTTGTAGAAATGGAGGAAGGCACCGGGAGGGTGCACATCTGTTTGATTTGTTTTCCGATATACTCCAAAAGGGGGCTGGGCCAATACCAAAAGGTTACACCTCCATACACAGTTAGGGTTAGGAAACGGGTTAGGTTAGGGGCTCCCTTTTGCTGGTGATTTGGAGCTCCCACCCCTTTCTTGAGCTCTGCCTGGCGCTATATCCTTCTCAGAACTTTCGGCCTACTGTCACCATCTGTTTTAATATAAAATTTTCATTGGACATCTATGTTAGAGGATAGACAGTGATAGTTAAATTGCAGTGAGGCCCCTAGTAAAGGTTCATACCCTCACTATGCTTCAGACAGGAATGTCTATGAATATGTACCCCCCTGAAGCAATGAGGTAAAACATAACTGTTCTCTAACTAGATCCCAGTAGTGTCATTGAAGCTAGCAGATCTGGAGTACATTATGAATCCCCCAGTCCCTGACAGAGAGGATGAATAATTACCTGATTAAAATGTCGCAATGAGTGATTTATGGAGGAAGAAGCTGCAAGATGTTTCCCCTCGGGTACACTTGGTTTATTCAGTGCTATTCAGCTGCCAACGATACATTGTATGTAAATGAAAATGATACTTTGCACTTGCATGGCTGATATACAGTTCATTGTTATTGAAATGGCTGTTCAGCTGAGCTAATTTTCTCTGTGTTGAAGTTAAAAAAAAAAAAAAAAAAAAAATTGCATTCAGAAGCATAGGAGATGTGCATAAGGAGTTTAAATTAAATCAGCTCTCCCTCTTGAGCATATATTTATTTTCACAAAAAAGAAAAAGGGCACCTTATACTGTATGTGCAATTCTTTATTTAAATATTGACATGCACAGAAGTTTCGCAGTTGCAAACATCATAAGAGGTACTAACTGCCCCAAAAGTGCCTTTGCAAATAAACCATTACATTGAAATGCATTTAACTGCATTTTTGTCAGAATTTTGTTCATAGCTCCAACTCCATTTAATGACATTTAAATTTATATTGATGCTTTGACAAGATTTGTCTCATTGACATAAACGTTTAATAGATGAACAGGCTATTTTGAGTTTCATAAGTACATAATTGAATTGCTGCCACAGCAGAACATTTTGTCTAGGTCTTGATAACCGTTTAGTCCTCAGTGACATGCAGTTTGCAAAAACAACCAAAGCCAAAAAAAAAAAAAAAAAAAAAAGAAAACCTTGTGAAAACACATTGATAAAAATATGATTTAAAATTCATGTATTAAAATCAAAATGTTATTTTCATTTGAGACTGAGAAAATAGCATTTGTACAACTTCTCCATAAAACTCGAATTCTGCACCCATAACTTTCTCAGAAATCTATGTTCGGCAGTAGATTTAAGAAAAGGGCTGAAATAAATCCAAGATCAAATTAGATTTTATCCATCTTATCATTGCAATCAGTGCTGTTATGAAATAGTCTAATGTGGCACAAGTTCATGTCTTGAATACTTATTTTAGAAACTCATCTCATAAGCACATTGAGAGCAGAGGGACAGAGGGGTCAAAATGCATATCGGTGACAGTTGGCATCTCTCCTACTTCCTGCCTGAAGTGCAGGAAAGACCACTGCAATTCTTTATCCAATTAGCAAAGCAAGATACCAAGTGATATAACCCAAACAGCTGCAATACATTAAAGTGAAAAGTCTATCAAATTTGTCTGTTCAAAATGTATATAAATATCTACATTAAAAGATGCATGATTAAAAAACATCACACAGTTTAGAGGCAGAGCAATAGAGTATTAACATGTTATGACATGTGCAAAATGTAAAAAGAAGTACTGCATTATAGCACTGTTGAGGGAAGCATTACGACACTGAGGTAAGAAAAGAAAAACGAAAAAAGAAATGTCACTCACATTCACAGTTATTGCAACACCTAGCATATTATCTTCAGTTGGGGGAAGAGAGAGGCAGATACTGTTCATTGCAGGGCAAACAACTTTGTTTTTCCATGTGTTCTAAATACAATCAATCCATGAGCCATCTTGTCTGTCTAGCACCTCAAGTGGAGGTAGGCCTATATATACACACAATTTTCCCACCTCTGCAAATTGGAATGTACCATTTCTTTTACATAAAATTAATTCTCACCTCCCCAATAAATGAACAAAACCCCAATAAATATTTCAAATTGGTGAGTTGAAACAATTGTTGACACGATTTACTGTGTCCTTTGAACACAGTAAAATTCCATGATGGGAGACTGCTCCACAGGCTAACCATCACAGGCACACATGCTGGACTTTCAGTCTTCTCAAGAAGTGAAGGCATTGTTGAGCCTTTTTACTAACAAGCAGGAGTTCAATTCCCACGAGAGGTCCTCTGTAATATAAACATTTTTTTTATTTTTAATGTTTTTATTTCCTGTTAACTACTTAACTATTTCCATTCTCTGAGTCATTGATATGAAAAGGGGAATGCAGGGTCTCCTGAATAAACAACCCTATTTTTTGTCTTGTTGACCATGTATATAGGCATGTCACTTCATGTCTCATCATTATCTGGTATGAGATCCCTTGCCGTGGTGGTAGATATGATTACTTGGGTACTTGGCAACACGACATCTGCACGGGAGCCAGAGTACAGAGTGACAAAGTGTGAAGTCTGGTCATGCACTATGTGTTCTATCAGTCAGGAAGTTTGGGATTCAATTGCAGTGTAATTCTATCTATCTATCTGTCTATCTATCTGTCTGTCTGTCTGTCTATCTGTCTGTCTGTCGGAAAACATGTAGTTATAAACAGTTTAATAATAATGCATTAAACAAATAATATGCATAAACATCTACCCATCAAAATTTACATCTACCTTTTTTAAACCTTCTTTATTATTACTTTGCAAAACAAAGAGAAAACAGTTCCATAAAGGGAAGAATATACAGTACAATTCTTTATACACAGAATAATGTAAATTATACTAATAACATGAATAACAATTAATGCCCGTGGAAAAAATCTGATCCAATCTGTAATCTCGCGTAACAATACGTGCTTTCAAATGTACAACAGAACCACTGACGTCACTTCCGTCATTGTAATACGCCTATTACGAAAAGCAGTCATTTCCGCCTGGCAGACGAAACGTCTACGTTTTGAGAGACCGACCAAAATGTCTCTCGGTGTTTTATCTCCAAATGTGAGCACTCCACCAAACAGCTGCCAAGGCATACTTATCGGTGATAAAGTGTATTCGGAGGTGTTTCTGGCCATCGACAGCTCGACAATACCCGAGGAGAGACTCGCCACGACCCCGTCCATGCTGGATGGCCTCGAACATGAGACAGAGACCGATCTTCGGATCCTGGGCTGCGAGCTCATCCAGTCCGCCGGGATTCTTCTGCGTCTGCCACAGGTCAATGTTTAACGGTGTTTCGATACATTTCTTTGTGAATGTGTTCAGTGTTAAACGATCTAAAGGGCGGTGTTGGTGTTAGCACGGCTGGCTAGCTCTAGCCGGCACATTGGAACCGGCGGCCTTTTGTCTTCCACCGAGTCCTTCAGATGATGCGAAGAGTGTAGTGTTGTTTAACATGCTAACAGATTTGTGTTGCTCTCTTGTAAGTTAAGCAATGTTTATGTAATTTTAAATACACTTCTGATGTTCATTTTGTGTACCATTTATAGGTGGCGATGGCGACAGGACAAGTCCTTTTTCAACGATTCTTTTACTCGAAGTCGTTTATCAAACACAACTATGATGTAAGTCAGAAGCACAAACTGTATAAACTATGAATCAACTGAGTCAGGTAAATACGTAATGCTGTTGCCACTCTATAAACAGATTGTTGCTATGGCCTGTATGAACTTGGCATCAAAGATTGAGGAATCGCCAAGACGTGTGAGAGATGTGATCAACGTGTTCCACCATTTGAAACAAGGAAAGTGCAAAAAGTAAGTTGATCTGGTAGTTTTGTTATTTAAAGGAATAGTATACATTTGTTTGTCAAAAATGTCATTTGCTCATCCTCATGCCATCCCAGATGTGTATTACATTCTTTCTTCTGCTGAAAACAAATTAAGATTTTTAGAAGGATATCCCCACAGTGTTGGTCCTATCAATGCAATAAATGATGGCCAGAACTTTGAAGCTCAATAAAAGCGCATAAAGACGGGATAAAAGTAATCCATATGACTCCAGTGGTTAAATCCATGCCTTCAGAAGTGATATGATTGGTGTGGGTGGGAAACAGATCAATATTTAAAGGTATATTCTGGGTTCAATACAAATTAAGCTCAATCAACAGCATTTGTGGAATAATATTTATTACCACAAAAATAAATTTGGACTCATCCCTCCGCTTTAAACAAAGAAACAACCTGGGTTACAGTGAAGCACTTACAATGAAGTGAATGGGGGCCTATTGTTGAATGTTAAAATACTATTTTTTTTTTTTTTTTTTCAAAAGTATAGACAAGACATAAACGATATGTGTGTTAACATGATTTTAGTGTGGAAGAATTGCTGACCTTTTCTATGTAAAGTTATAGCCAATTTTACAACTTCGTTGCCATGATGTTTTGTCTACAAACCCTAAAATGATGATTTGAACAACTTTAAAGCTCAAATATTACATGAGTTTTAACAGAAGAATGAATGTAAACAAATTAAATTTTTCTGCCTTTAAACCCTCCAAAAATTGGCCACATTCACTTCCATTGTAAGTGCCTCACTGTAACCTCGATTATTGCTCTTTTTAAAGAAAAGGAGTGACGAGACGAAAATCATTTTTGTGGTAATCAATATTATGCCACAAACGCTGTCGACTGAGCTTAACTTGTATTGATTTTAAGTTTTTTGCAATAAATGTCCACTTTAACTTCCTCATTCTTCTTGTTTTTAGTGTTTCACATTATTCGTGCATATCGCCACTACTGGGCAGGGAGGAAAATATACAGTAAAAAGGACTTAAATATTTATCTGTTTTTCACCGACACCCATAATATTCCTCTGAAGACATGGATTTAACCACAAGTCGCATGGATGACGTTTATGCTACCTTTGTGCTTTTTGGAGCTTCAAAGTTCCGGCCACCATTCACTTGCATTTTGTGGACCAACAGAGCTGAGATATTCTTTTTAAAACTCTTCATTTTTGTTCTGCAGAAGAAAGTCATACACTTCTGGGATGGCATGAGGGTGAGAAAATGATGAGAATTTTCATTTTTGTATGAACTGTTTCTTTAAGGTGGTATAGCTTTATGGTAACTTTTCAATATGTAAGTTCATATATATTTGTGTCTTGAACCAGGAGCACCCCTCTTGTTCTTGATCAAAATTATATTAATACCAAGAACCAAGTGATCAAAGCAGAGCGTCGTGTTCTCAAGGAGCTGGGCTTCTGTGTGCACGTCAAACACCCACATAAGGTGAGTTTGGTTTAGTTCAGTAAACATTCAATGATCCTTTTCAGGGTATCCGCAGGTTCTTAAGTCTTAAATTTACTTTTTTAAATTTAAGGCCTTAAAGTCTTAAATATCTTAAATTACAAAAAGTCTTAAATTTCATTTGCTGAGGTATTAATGTTTGGGGCGTGAATAGAGGAGACACTTAAAACAGCAGAATCTGCACGAGTCGACAAAGCGGTCAACGTTACAATTTGGAAGCGCGCGAGGTTGGAGCGTCTTTTGACGCCTTTCAAATCGTTGCGCTTCCTTATTTTACACTACCTTTGACAATAATTGTAAAGCTAACAGAACTACTCAGCTGCAGAGTTACACCTGTTATATCTCTCATCTCCATCTCTCTAGATCTAGGGCTGCCAACGTAATTGACATTGTTCTCACACTCTCATGCCACATGTCCCTTTTCTCTTGCGGAGCAGTAGCCTGCATGATGCTGCGAGTTATTCAGACCAATTTAGGGGGAAAGCAGCAGCACAGCATCTCTCCTTCTCTTTCATAATTTAATCTGTTAACATTTTCAGTACATCTTGTCAATTTTAAACGGCCATTTTAAGGTAACTGATGAGTTTTTATTTGAGATATTTCACTCAAAAATTAAAATTGTCATCACTTACCTTTATGCTGTTGCAAACCTGTATGACTTTCTTATTTCAGTGGATATCAAAAGGAGAGTTTCAGTCACCATTCACTTACATTGAACGAAAAACAAGATGCAGTGACAGTGAATGGAGACTGAGACTAAACGTTTTGCTTAACATCTCCATTTTTGTTCCATGGCAGAGAAAAATTCATACAGACTCAAGGGTAACCAGTGATGACAGAAATTACATTTTTAAATGAACTGCCCTTTAACTACCTGTTAAAGTATTTGTTAAAGGTATCTGCCAAGAAAAAATATATAAATGTTCTTCAGCACATGCTAGACCTTATTCACAGCAGCGGTATCTTTGATGTTTAATGACAATGACAACAAGGCTGTGTGGGATAGATGTACAGTCTCTTCGATGAGATGTACTACAGTTTAAAGTGTTTTTGGATCGTTTGGCAGACAAAACATTGAAGAAATATTTTTTCAAGGACACTCAGTAGACAAAAAACTCCAGACAACATGAGTTGTGGAAAATCAGATGGGATATTGGAGCTTTTTACAGATTTATACCATGCATGCCATTGAAGAGATGGGAAGTCAATCCCTCACAGCTTCATTTCCATTCCCATTAAAAATCAAACATGGCGCTACTGTGAATAAGGTCTATAGACCAATCCTCTTGTTTACAGAAATGTCAGCGCATGCGCAGTAAGTGGTGGCAGAAGGCCCACTGACTATTGTGTTAGATTTGACGGATTAGATGATTAAATGAAAGTATGACACAAAACCATCATAAATACAAACATATTCTTAGCGATACAATTACTATAATAAAATGAGTTAATAAATAACGTAGTCATGTTCGCTATAAATGTTTGCTGCAAAGTTGAGAGTTGAAATGATCTCCACAGTCCAGTCAGCACTGTTGATGATCTCGAAGCCACAGCAGTCAACGAGAGCCCTCTGAATTATTTCAACAATGTAATCCAATAAATTTATTTTTTGTGCATGGTTTTTGCCAACACTTCCATGTTTGACATACTAAGTGGTGACTTTGCCAAAGCATTGGTCTATTGCGTCACGTCTTGCTGGAAAGAAAGTGACTAAAGAGAAGGGTCACAATATAGGCTACATGCATTCTTAATGATTTCATTTAGAGTTTTAATGTTGTATTAACTTAACACATAAATGCACAATAAAATGTATAAAAAATTAAAAAAAAACATGTCCAGAGACATTCAAATAGTCTCAGTGGTTTTGTATTTACCAGCTAATGAATTAATGTGTTTTTATTTTTTTATTGCGAAAATGGTCTTAAATTTTTCTTTTATTTGGCCTTAAAAAGTCTTAAGTCTTAAATTTCATTCCTTTGAACCTGCAGATACCCTGCTTTTTTGTATGAGAAAAACCTGATAGTCATCCACAATTGTATATGAATTTCATTTTCTTTTATTTCAGATTGTAGTAATGTACTTGCAAGTTCTTGAATGTGAGAAGAACCAGATGCTTGTTCAAACAGCATGGTAAGTCTGTTTTTTATGTCACTGGAGCTTATGAAAATGTGCTTAAAATTATGACATTGGAATTTTACCCCCTTTTAGAGGAAAAATTGGATCAGGTTTATGGTTGGACTTCAGCTGTTTCCATTAGTAGACCCAAAACGTTCATTATTTGCTGCTAAGAGATTGAAATTGTAAGAGAGAGTACCATGCAATGCTGCTGGGTGCTTGGGTATCAACAGGATCTAGTGGAAACACTGCATTATAAAGCATGAGTTTTATTATAGTTTGCTATACCTAAAGGTAAGATAGGTTCATGTTATTCTGGAATCAATCCTTTGTTTGTTTTTTGTTTTTTTTATATTAAAAAAAGTTGGTCTCCAGGTCAAATGCTGTTAAAGTTTTTCTCACATCATAGAGGTTAAGGCTTATGGGGAACTCTTTTTAACTTTGTCCTTTCTCTACTCCTTAATTAAAGGGTAGCCCATGGTGGTAAGTGTCACAGAAAACACCCCAACTCCTCAGGCACAAGACTCAGGAGCCCTCCCACCTCATTGGCTGGCCTTTTCGAGACTGCCAGCCAATCCAGTGAGAGCTCTCAGCGGAGATTCTCTGAATGGAAGGCCTTGGCCACCAGGCGCCATCAGCCTGTTTTGCTGGGTGGTCCAGGATTTGTTTTTGTTCTTTCCAGAGCTCAAAAAAGTGCTAGTAGTCAGTAATGCACTTTTGCTCTTTATATCCAAATGGATTTTTTTTCTTTTTTTAAGCATTGAAATGGTATGTTAATTTTTTCATATGAATCATATGTTCATGTGAATTTTGGTATAGTAAGTTGTCCCCTGACCATTGATTCTTGCCTCTCCTAACATAGTTTTGATTTGGGATATGACCAAGTTCGATTTCGTCAAGCATGCACGTTATTTGCGCTGTAGTTTTATAATTGATATTACTTATTGACTCAAATTAGCTTAGATTATTTGTTTCTCTCCATCATGGCTAAGTTTAAAAGAGAGGGAAAGGACATCAAGTTAAGAGTCTCCATATGAGCCAAATGAGAGAGAGAGAATGGCAGGTGTTGCATAGGTCTATCTCTTTGTGTTATAGGAACTTCATGAATGATGCCCTCAGAACTGATGCATTTGTGAAATCTGAACCGGAGACCATTGCATGTGCCTGTATCTACCTCGCCGCTCGAGTACTACAGGTAAGCCTTGTATTTCTCTCTGCAAAATGTATCTATATTTGTTTCTCTTAGAAATGTTATTAAAACAATTAATTATATAACAAAGGCATATTTTTGTATTAGAGGTCAACAAGTGAATTTTTCCAATACCAATAGCTAAGGTGGTTAGGCTGATAAACGATTAATCTGCCAATAGTTTTTTTTTTTATTTATAGAATGATCAAAGATTTCTTAGTCTTTCCTTACTATGATGGGCACAGACATTTAGGTTACACAAGTCCAAAATGAATAAAATCCCCAAAAAGCATTTTACTATGCAGCCAAAATTCAAATAATAACAAGAATAATTAAGATTTGGTGCAAAATGTGGGACTTTTCATTGTAAACAAGACTTTCATTTAAAAAATGACAGAATTTGCTCAGTTGAAATGCTCTATATAGAATAATTTAACAAGTAATGCTTTTTATAGCATCTATTCACCAGATGAAGAGTAATGTGTATATATACATATACATTATTTAATGTATGATTTTTTTTTTTTAGTCAGAAGTTTACATACACTTAGGAAGTCATTAAACCTCATTTTTTTAACCACTCCGCAAATTTCATATTATTTCATATCTATACTTTTGGCAAGTCATTTAGGACATCTGCTTTGTGCGTGACACAAGTACTTTTCCAGCAATTGTTTACAGACAAATTGCTTCACGTTTAATTGACTATATCACAATTCCAGTGAGTCAGAGGTCTACATACACTAAGTTAACTGTGCCTTTAAGCAGCTTGGAAAATTCTATAAAATTATGTCACGCCTTTTAGGCAGTTAGCTTCTGATAGGCTAATTGGAGTCAATTGGAGGTGTACCTGTGGATGTATTTTAAGGCCTACCTTCAAACTCAGTGCCTCTTTGCTTGACATCATGGGAAAATCAAAAGAAATTAGCCAAGACCTCAGAAAATAATTGTGGACCTCCACAAGTCTGGTTCGTCCTTGGGAGCAATTTCCAAACGCCTGAAGGTACCATGTTCATTTGTGCAAACAATAGTACGCAAATATAAACACCATGGGACTATGCAGACATCATACTGCTCAGGAAGGAGACTCATTCTGTCTCCTAGAGATGGACGTAATTTGGTGCGAAAAGTGCAAATCAATCCCAGAACAACAGCAAAGGACCTTGTGAAGATGCTGGAGGAAACAGGTAGATGTATCTATATCCACAGTAAAACGAGTCCTATATCGACATAACATGAAAGGCTGCTAGGCAAGGAAGAAGCCAATACTCCAAAACCGCCATAAAAAAGCCAGACTACAGTTTGCTAGTGCACATGGGGACAAAGATCTTACTTTTTGGAGAAATTTCCTCTGGTCTGATGAAACAAAAATGGAACTTTTTGGCCATAATGACCATCGTTATGCTTGGAGGAAAAAGGATGATGCTTGCAAGCCACAGAACACCATCCCAATTGTGAAGCATGGGGGTGCTTTGCTGCAGGAGGGACTGGTGCACTTCACAAAATAGATGGCAACATGGGGAAGGAAAATTAAGTGGATATATTGAAGCAACATCTCAAGACATCAGCCATGAAGTTAAAGCTCGGTCGCAAATGGGTCTTCCAAATGGACAATGACCTCAAGAATACCTCAAGTTGTGGCATAATGGGTTAAGGACAACAAAGTCAAGGTATTGGAGTGGCCACCACAAAGCCCTGACCTCAATCTGATAGAAAATTTGTGGGCAGAACTGAAAAAGTGTGTACGAGCAAGGAGGCCTACAAACCTGACTCCTTTACATCAGTTCTGTCTGGAGGAATGGGCCAAAATTCCAGCAACCTATTGTGAGAAGCTTGTGGATGGCTACCCAAAACATTTGACCCAAGTTAAACAATTTAAAGGCAATGCTACCAAATACTAACTAATTATATGTAAACTTCTGACCCACTGGGAGTGTGATGAAAGAAATAAAAGCTGAAATAAATCATTCTGTCTACTATGATTCTGACATTTCACATTCTTAAAACTAGTGATCCTAACTGACCTTAGACAGGGAACGTTTTCTACGATTAAGTGTCAGGAATTGTGAAAAACTGAGTTTAAATGTATTTGGCTAAGGTGTATGTAAACTTCTGACTTCAACTGTGTGTGTGTGTGTGTGTGTGTGTGTGTGTGTGTGTGTGTATATGTATACACACACACACACCAATCAGCCACAACATTAAAACCACCTGCCTAATATTGTGTAGGTCCCCCTCGTGCCGCCAAAACAGCACCAACCCGCATCTCAGAATAGTATTCTGAGATGCTATTCTCACCACAATTGTGACCACAGAGTGGTTATCTGAGTTACCATAGACTTTCAGTTTGAACCAGTCTGGCCATTCGCCATTGACCTCTCTTCTCGAGGCATTTCCGATTGGCTGATTAGATAATCGCATGGATGATTGTTTGTGCCAGATGGGCTGGTTTGAGTATTTCTGTAACTGCTGATCTCTTGGGATTTTCACACACAACAGTCTCTAGAATTTACACAGAATAGTGCTAAAAAACAAAAAAACATCCAGTAGGGGGCAGTTCTGTGGACGAAAATGCCTGGTTGATGAGAGATGCCAACAGAGAATGGCCAGACTGGTTTGAACTGAAAGTCTACGGTAACGCAGATAACTGCTCTGTACAATTGTGGTGAGAAGAATAGCATCTCAGAATGCTATTCGGATGTGCGGGTTGGCGCTGTTTTGGCGGTACAATGGGGGCCTACACAATATTAGGCAGGTGGTTTTAATGTTGTAGCTGATCGGTGTACACACACACACAGTATAATATTTCACAAGATGTTTATTGATGAAGAATAAAAAAAACTATCGGCATAGATTTTTTTCTTCCGATAACCGGAACAGATTAATCTGTAAAACCGATATATCAGTCTACCTTTAATTTGTATTGAATAATTTTTTATTGCTAAGCCTTGAACATAGTATGTTATTTCCTCAGATTCCTCTTCCTTCTAGACCACACTGGTATCTTCTGTTTGGCGCTACAAAAGAGGACATCAAAGATATCTGTATCAGCACAATAAAGCTTTATTCTAGGAAAAAGGTATCTTACATACAAATAACAGAAAAACAAACTTAGTTTGTCTTTAAATTTGGTGCACATTGTTCTGGAGTATTGTAAACCTGTCCTTCCTTATTTCTGCGTTGTGATTAGTTTGCTGTCATTAATACCCATTTTGCATCTCTCAGCCAAACAGTGAGCAGCTTGAAAAAGAGGTGGAAAAAATGCGGCTGACTCTGGAGGAGGCTAGACTAAAAGCAAAGGGACAAAATCCCAATAGCACGCCAGCTCTCACTGGCATTGGTAGCTTTTCCCCAGCATCAAAACCTTGTAAGTTGTGTCAGTTTGCCTTTTTCTATTGACTGAGCTTTCTGCAAGTACTTGTTGATCAACAGAGAACTAAGGTTTTTTCCTTTTCTAGCTTCTCCACGAGATGTAAAGGTTGAAGAAAAATCGCCAAACTCTAAACTAGTAAAGGAGTCCGAAACCAGACAGTTGTTTTCCAAAAGCCCCTTGAATGGGTAAGTGTTTTAATATACACTGCTCAGAACTAAACGTTATTTAGTAGTTAATTTATTACGTTATAATGTATATTATTCTATACTATATTGTCAGTCATATTGTTTTGTATTTATGTTTTATTTTTTTTTGTATAGCAGCATTAAAAAGGAAGAGAGCAAAGTGTTTCAGAATGGAAAGAACCACAGCCGGTCTCGATCTCGCTCCCTGTCTCGTTCTCCACACAGACGGTAAGTTTACAAGATGCAGTTTCACTCATCACCAGATATATAGACAAAAAAATATTTCTCTCACATGAGATTGATCCAGTCATGTCAGTAGCCTAATAAAAGCTGATTGTAAGCTGATGGTGCCTCATTGGGTCCACTATGTTGAGATCACATGACCAGCCAAATACTCGGTAACCTCCCTATTGTCTGACGTTTTAAATTAATCCTGGCTGACTGTGAATACTGCATTTCTACAATGTCATCTGTTACGTCCCGCACCAGTCTTGGGTTGGGGAGCAGTAACAAAATGTTGGAGTTCCCTTCTCCCATCCCATCACTTTTAAAATCAAATAATACTTTAGTTCAAGAAACAGAAAAAGGAAGTATCAAAGGCTTCAGGAGTGGGCAAGGCCAAAACAACAAACAGAAGTACAATTAATAGTGGGAAGTCAGAACTAACTTGCCTAACAAAGAAAATGCAAATAAACGACATAAATTTACCCTAGCTCCCTCACTAGTTAAACACAGGAGAAAATATAAGACTAAACAAAATGGCTCCTACCTCCCTACAACTTCCATATAATTTTACTATTTATAATATATACAAAAATCACAAATTGAGTTTAAATGAAATGAGATCCCCCTCAGTTATCAAGAGAAACAAGTTACCAACAACACAGTAACTTGCAACTACAACTATTAACTGCTACAACAATTTGCAGCCACAACACTACAACAATGTGCAGCAACACATGCACACCAACAACCATCTGGAGCGAGGGAAGGGAAGCTCCTTGCAGTAGAGATCTGCCTGGGCTTTATCCTGCTTCCCTCTCCTCATCAACCAGTCCCGACAGATGAGTGATTGGCAATCATTATTGCAAACACCTGGATGTTGAGTAACCTGCAAGGGTGAGAGCGAAAGATAACAAAAGAAAAACCAAGGAGGCAAAATCTCAGTTGCAATAAGGCCAAAGCCATACATCCACAAAAAAAAAAATCTACTTAAAATACATCCTGGGACGTAACACATAGGTAAATGAAAACCTTTGCTTTTACTGTACATCCATGGCGGCTCCAGTGTAGGCAAATGCAGTATAAACAAAAAAAAAATTGCTGGTTTATTAACACCTTTAAATTTATACATGCTGGCTTCTTGTTTCGAGAACTTATAACAGAATCCCTAGTAAATGATGAATACTGATTCACTGACATGACTTCCTCCTTTCTTAGTCGGAGAAGCCACTCGGGTACATACAGCTCTCACAGCAGCCACAGCCCATCTCCACGGCAACACAAAGGTCGCAGGGCATCACCACTTACTCAGCTCAGGCCAGAGCACAGACCGAGTGATTCAAGTCGGCATAGTAACAAAAGGAGGAGATCACGGAGCCGGTCTCGCAGTAATTCCCCCGAACGAGTCCGTGAACGTGACTATGTGAAAAATAAGCCTGATCGTGGTCACCACTGGGACCATCGTGAGCGTGACCGTTCACGCGATCACGGCCGAAGCAAACACGAGAGCAGTTCACATTCTGGACACAGACACAGGAGATGAGGCACCCAACACTGCTACAAGAAATGAAGAAAACTATGATGGCATTGGACAACAAGACTAAACTTTAGATTGGGGAAAAATGCTGGCTTCAAACAGTGATTTTCCTGAATTCTGGTTATCTTGTTAGGAAGTGGATGTTCTCTCGATAATGAATTGTTCTTGCTTCTGAGTTCAGTTAGGCAAGGTAGTGGTAAATTTGTATGTATTTGCCAATTGCATTTTACCTGGACTTGAAAGTGAATAAACTGTTAAACGTCCTCCTATATCAGGGATCACATTTGCACAGAGTAAGGAGCTTAAGAGATCTGTGTGTTAATTTACAAATAATGCACAACTATGTGTTTGTTTGTGCACTGTGTGTATATATATATATATATATATATATATATATATATATATATATATATATATATATATATATATATAGCTTATTTTTATGTCAGAAATGGAAGACATTGTATTTCTATACAAAATAAAACAGCTGGTTATAACTTCCAGAATTTGTGAAGTTTATGCCTGTTGCATGTATTAAATGATTTGTTCAAAAATGTAGATGTTGTTCAGAATCAAAAGGGTTAGTTCACTCAAAAATGTAAATTCTCATTTACTCGTACTGCCATATAAGATGGCTTTCTTCTGCTGAACATAAACGAAGATTTAAAAAAAAGAATATCTTATATTTGTTGGTCAATTCAATGCAAGTGAATGGTGACCAGGCCTTTGAAGCTCCAAAAAGCCAAAAATAATAAACAGTCCATCAAACTCCAGTGGTTAAATCAATATCTTCTGAAGTGATCCAGTTGGTTTTGGGTAAGAACAGGCCAAAATGAAACTTTTTCACTGTATATCTTGACAACAGTCTCCTTGGCGATCATGATTTCAAGCTCGATTACTCATCCTATAGTGCCATCTAGCGCTCTGTGCATGCTTCAAGCACTAGAACGTGCAGTCGAGCTTGAAATCATGATTGTGCTTAGAGACTGCAATGGCAAGATATACAGTGAAAAAGGAGTTATATTTTGATATAATGACTGGATCGCTTCAGAGGACATTGATTAAAGCCTATACTATCAGGGGTGTCAAACTCAGTTCCTGGAGAGCCACAGTCCAGCAGAATTTAGCTCCAACCCTAATTAAACACACCTGAAGCAGCTAATCAAGGTCTTCAGGAGTGCTTGAAGATTACGAGGCATTTTGGAGCAGGGCTGTGGCCCTCCAGCAACTGAGTTTGACACATATAGTTTCATATTGCATATGTAATTATGAATAGATTTGTCATGTCAGGTACACAATTTTTAACACAATTCACAACACTGGATCCTAAAATTCAATATAAAATCCCCACATCTTAAGGTTTAAGTGCTTGTACTATGTAAAAAGTGCAGTGTAGCTGGCTGAATGTGACATTGTCTGATTTACCTCTTTGCTCGTGGGGAAAATGAACATTCACAGTCCGAACTTGACGAATTCTCCAACTTTAGGTGATCAGACATTTGTAGCACCTAAAATCACAAAGGAAACATAAAAGTAATCTGTACGACTCCAGTGGTTAAATCAAGATCTTCAGAAGTGATATAATAGGTGTGGGTGAGAAACAGAACAATATTTAAGTCTAAATCTTTTTTTACTCTAAAATCTCCACTTTTACATCTGAAAGTTAAAGTGGAGATTTATAGTAAAATAGAACTTAAATATTTTGCTGTTTCTCACCCACACCTATTATATCACTGAAGATATGGATTTAAACACTGGTGTCTTATGGTTTACTTTAATGTTGCTTTTGTTTTATCTACTTTTTGGAGCTTCAAAAGCCTGGCCACCATTCACTTGCATTGAATGGACTAACAGTGCTGAAGAAAGTCATACACATCTGAAATCCATGTAGGTCCGTGTACTTTTCTTTGTTTTATCTTTTTTACTTTTTAAGCTCAAAAATGAAAAAACGAAAAATGAGGTTTCTTCTTTATTGGATTTAACACTGATGAATAGAATAAGCAGATACAAACTCATTTTCTGTTGAATATTTCATTTCCTATTTAAAAATTAATAAAGAGAAAGGGGGAAATGGCTTAATTTTCGTTTTCTTTTATTGTTTAAAAAATTAATTTACGACTTGAAAATATTATATGCACATGTGAGCGGCACCGAAACGCCCCTTTTATCTGATTGGTCAACTCACCCCGTCTTCTGTACTGCCTTAATCCTATCAGCCACAGTTAGAGTTGGGATTGCTCTGAAAATGTGTCTAAATTTTCATTAAATATTGTCCCGACCCGAACCACCACTAACTGTAACATGTATGCCATATGTATTAGAATCTTGCTGCTTGGCACATCATGGTGTCGTTGCCTCTTAACCTGTTACCTTGCGCCCCCACTTTGGTGAAAAATGGGGTAAATGACATACCCAAAATAAAAAGTTTACTCAGGGTGTAGTGAAATGCACTATTGCAGTCAAAACAGACGGATGTCATCATTGCTGGATCAAAATCTACACTGCTATACCAAAAAAATTACGTACGTACTTTGTTTTTGTGTTGTCTACTGTGCACTCTTTACACAAAATAAGAAATCGTCTGAAAGTCATTTAGATTGACCAATGCTTTCATTGGAAGGAATCTGCAGCCTTAGATCTTTTAAATGGTGTATTGGTTGAACAGATTACTTAAAGAGATACTAAACACATATGCTGAATGTAAACAATTGAAAACAAGGCCTTTGCACGGCAACAGGTGAGATATGGACGACGTGTGAGATCTCGCAAGCCACATCACTTGGCCATATGCTGACTGGGAGTTGGTCTATTATATATTATTTTTAATAACATTGTATGATTTTGTAGTACCTGTGTATTCGTGTCCCATTGATAAATGTAATTTAAAAAAGAGTTCTGTTGCTTTGGATAAAAGCGAATGCTAAATTAATGTTTAGGCATCATGAACATGGATTGGAGTAGACATACAATTCTAATAGCTAAGATTCGGACACAAGGCGTCCCGACAGTAAGTCCGTTGGGACGTGGGACACGGCGTGTGAAATCAGGACTGTTCCTCTTATTGGAACGTCTAGTCACCCTATCTCCATAAGTGCAATGTTATTTCTGCAAGCCGTAGATTGCTGATAAGAGTGTGCTGCAGACCTAATTGCCTCAGCCTGGATGAACATTTAGTAAATATATTATTAAATGTCACAAATTAACTTGTGTTAACTCATATTAACTTGTGGGGCTTTTATACAAAGTTACTTTTTTAAATTATATTTATCTATGGGACGCGGCACTACAGTCACTACAAAATCATACAGTGTTATTAAAAATAATATATAATAGACCAGCTCCCTGTCAGCATATGGCCCAGTGATGTGGCTTGCGATCTCTCACGCGTCGTCCATTAGAGGCACCTCGCAACAACACCATGATGTGCCAAGCAGCAAGATTATAATACATATGGCATGCATAGTTTACAGTTAGTGGTGGTTCGGGACAATATTTAATGAAAACTGACAAATTTGCAGAGCGACCTCAACTCTAATTCTAGCTGAAGGCAGTAGGATACAGAATACGGGGCAAGTTGACTAATCAGATGAAAGGGGCGTTTCAGTGCAGCTCACACGTGCGTATCAAATATTTAAGGCGTAAATTATTTATATTTTTTAACACTGAAGGAAAACTAAAATTGAGCCTTTCCCTCTAATCTCGTTTATTCCTTTTTAAATAGAAAATGAAATTGTCAGCAGGAAATGAGTTTGTATCTGCTTATTTTATTTATCAGTGTTAAAAGCAACAAAGAAAAAAAATTTTAGTTTTCCATTTTTGGGTGAAAAAAGAAAAAAGGAATGGACACAAAAGTACACGGACCGGGTTATCTGGAATCTGTGTATCATTTGTTCATTTCATATTCAATTAAGAGTTCAAAATCGGAAAAACAAAAAACGACTTATTTCATTATTCGTTTACAAAACCAAAATTAAAAAAACAAATAATGACTTGTTTTTCGTAATTTCAATTTAATTCTCAAGTTAAAAATAGAAAATTGGAAAAATAGCCACGGGACACTGTGTGTTTTGATTATTTGATTTGACTGATATATGGCTTGAATATTTGATTTGCACATATGGGTGGGCCTGAAACGCCCCTTTCGTTGATTGGTCAACCTGCACCGTCGTCTTCCTCAATGTTGTGAGACAGAAAAAAGTTTTCTGCTGTTTAATTGTTCAGATGAATTTGTCTCAGTTAATATTAAATTTATTCTCCAAAACTTTTATTGCCACGTTTATTTTAGCTGAGCTATCTCTCTCATCATACACATAGTCAGACACAGTGCCTACACTTAACCATAAAATGTTCACTGAATGCAGACAGGGTTTCCTTGCCACATGAAACAATAGATAAGATCGACACACACACACACACACACACACACACACACACACACACACATGCCATATGCCAAATGTGTTTTTACAGTTATCCTTCTTCATGCCACACGACTTGTTTTATTCATTTATAAGTGGTACCATGCAGTGCAGCTGATCAGTTGGGCACTGGTTGTCTACACTGCACTGGAGATCGGCTGCATTTGGGTATGGCATTCGCAGTTAGGGTGACCAGTCCCGATTTTACAAGTCATGTACTGCATCATGGTGCACTTACAGTCAGGACACCTTTTGTCCTAATAATTAGTCTAAGATAGCTATAGTTCCCTTACGACTCAGTACACTTGACATTGCGTTCTGCTAACGCATATGGGGAGTGTCCTTCCACATGAACTAATTGAAACCTCTACAATAATGCCAATATTCGAATATTGGTTATGGTGTTTGAGCCCCGCCCTTTTAGGCACGAAGCTGTCCGCTATAAAAGCAGGTGCGCAAACACCATTCCTCAGAATTTTCCTCCTTCAAAACAGTGATTCATCTCTCATCGAGAACTCCACTACTGCTTTGCCGTCGACTACACGAGTCAGCGGACAGGATCTTCACGGCAACGAGAAGACTCTCTGCTCCCCTGCAGTGCTCTGGCGAACATCACTCTGCCTCACCGCTTGATGCCTCACTGGTGAACGGGCCACTTCAGCATCCTGATTCCCCGTAACGCTTCGGCAGGAGTTGTGTATCCTTATAAGCAATTTTTATATTGTGATATTGTGTGTGTATGTGTATAAATATATATATATATATATAAAAGAGTCGCTTACGTGTTCGCATCTTTTTAAAGATGTCGTTCCGTAACTGTTCCTTGTGCAAGAGGCACATCCCGCCATCAGATCAGCATGAGAGCTGCATTCACTGTCTGGGCTATGCCCACGCAGATTCAGCTCCATGGAGACAAACAGACTGCCATCACTGTGAGAGCATGAGTCTCAAGACGCTTAGCCCGCGAATCGCCCTTGTTCTGAGGGACGATTCAGCCTCCCGTGCCCTTCCACCTGCCTCTTCTGTGGCACCCGATGGATCACACGAGGAGGCCGTGAGGTCGAGCAGGATGAATTTGAGGTGGAACTTGTGCCGGCACATGCCCCGCGAGCCCCTCAATCTCCATGCAACGCGTCTATGCCGATACATTATGTGCATGACTAGCTCCGGCCCTCTCCAGGAGCCTACACATTCTCACCTTGATGAATGGTTCCTGCAGTCCGGATGCCGTCAAGCAACCGCATACCACAGATCTGCCCCGTTCTTTCCTGAAGTTCATAACGAACTGTCAAAACCCTATTCAGCTCGCCCATGCAGTGATTCCATCCTCTCTAATGTGGATCATGGGGAAGAAAATGTTAGGCCCACCTACCCCCTGTGGAGGAGGTAGTAGCGGCACATGTCTGCTTATTGAGTAGCAGGGCTTAGAAATCACGCCACACTCATCCTTCCAAGCCGTGTCGACTGACGTCCGCACTGACTGGAAGAGCATACTCGGCAGCGGGCCAAGCTGGTTCAGCACTCCACATGATGGCGGTGCTCCAGGTCTTTCAAGCCAAGCTCCTCAAGCAAATGAATGAGCAAGGCTACAATCCAGAGACATTCAAAGAGCTCTGCGCTGCTACGGACTTAGCGCTGCATGCCACGAAAGTCACTACACAGGCCATTGGCAAGTCAGTGAGCAACCTGGTGGTTCTGGATCATTACATCTGGCTGACCCTCACGGAAATATGTGACAAGGAATAAGCCGCTCTGTTGGATGCCCCAGTGTCTCCAGCCGGCGTCTTCGGCGGCTCTGTGGATAAATTTGCTGAGCGTTACGTCGCAACTCGGCAACACACGCAGGCTATGAGACACTTTATGCCGAAACGGAGTAATATATCACAGCCGGTTCACTCCCACTCCTTCGAGCCAGCGTCTGGCCAAAAGTCCCATGCCCGCTGCCTCAGTGCCACCACCTGCTGCTGCCGAGCCATTGGTGAGGCCACGTAAGCCGTGGCCCAAACGGAAGCAGCCGTATCAGCACACGCCCTTTGAAGCAGAATGCAGAGCTCCCTGTTTCCTCTGGGTCTGCTCCGAAGAAGGCTTGATTGGAGATACTGGACATAGCACTCTTCCCCATCTCCCCACTCTTGTTTGTCGTGAAAGGAATGCTGCTGTTCACAATATTGTTCAAAATGTTGTTTCTGTGTCTCACATTCAAATAAATGCAATAAAAAATGCAAAAAAGAATACAGCGTTCGTTGCACATGCACGAGACGCTCACACATTCTCAATAAAGAGCTCTTTTCCTCTTCAAAGCCCACATATTGTTCAAAAACGCTTCCCACTGGCAAGAGGGCATTATATCATATAATGAACAAACTAAATTGCCCTCTGTCCCGTTACGTGGACGCGTATCGAGCCCTTATGGGTATTTCAGATTAGGTGATAAAAAATGATCGAACATGGGTATACAATTTGCACGTCGGCCACCCCGTTTCAATGGCGTTCTGTCTTCCATGGTTTTGTCCGAAGACGTGCCAGTGTTATGAGCCAAAATACACAATCTCTTCGTGAAAAGCGCGATAGAGATTGTTCCACATTGTCAAACCCAAAAAGGATTTTACAGCGGTTATTTTCTTGTCCCAAAGAAAGACGGCGGACTTCGGCCAATCCTAGATCTGAGACATTTAAATCACGCACTCGCAAGCGACCATTCAAAATGATTACTCAGAACCGGATCTTATCGCACGTCCACCCACACGATTGGTTTGTGTCGATAAATCTGAAAGATGTGTACTTTCGTGTCCAAATTGTACAAAATCACAGGATGTTTTTGAGATTTGCATTCGAGGGAACGACGTGCCAATTCAAAGTCCTGCCCTTTGGGCTGTCTCTGGCTCATCGCATGTTCACAAAATGCATTGATACGTTTCTCAACCCTGTGAAACTGAGTGGCGTGCGCATTTTGAACTACCTCTGATTGGCTGTTACTGGCCCAGTCAGAGGCTCTGTTATGCCAGCACAGAGACTTACTGCTTCAGCATCTAAACAGCTTGGGCCTCAAAGTCAACTGGGCGAAGAGCATGCTCTTCCCCAGCCAACAAATCTCTTTTTTTGGGAGTCTGCCTTGACTCAGTGAATGGGCACGCGCACCTCACGAGCGAGCATGTTCAGGCCATTCTGCAGTGTCTGTCACAGTTCAAACTAGGGAGAACACTTCCACTGAGGCTGTTCCAAAAAGCATTGGGGTTTATGGCGGCGGCATCCGCCATCATTCCATTAGGTCTTTTACACATGAGACCTCTTCAGCACTGGCTCAACACTATATCTCGCCACTGTATAGCTGCTCTAGCACCTTGAACAGCTCCTGCCTTTTACCAGCGAGGTGTCACGCTGGGGCAGATTTTCAGGCAGAAAGTGGTGACAACGGATGCTTCCAACACAGGTTGGGGGGCGGTGGACACCCAGCTTTCGGCACCTGGACAGGTGTTAAGAGGGCGTGGCATATCAACCGCCTAGAGCTACCGGCTGTATTCCTATCCTTGAAGGCTTTTCAGTCAGAAATAGCGAACTGTCATGTTCTGGTTCGCTCAGACAACGTGACAGTTGTGGTGTATATAAACTGCCAAGGCGGAATTTATTCACCGCCATTGATGAGACTGACGCGTCACCACCTCCTGTGGAGAGAGCGTCATCTCCTTTCCCTGAGAGTGACATATGTCCCAGGCCGTCTGAATTACGGTGCGGACCTATTGTCACGCCAAGGGGTGATACCGGGCAAATGGAGGCTTCATCCTCAGACTGTCCTGAGGATTTGGGAAATATTTGGCAAAGCAGAAATCTGTTTGCCTCAATAGAGAACGCCCACTGTCCCCTCTGGTACTCTAAGTCCCAAGCCCCGCTGGGAGCAGACGCAGTGGCCAACAAATGGCTGGCGAAATGCAAATATGCATTTCCCCTGGTGTGCCTCCTTCACTCTGTCATATGCAAAGTCCGAAAGGACAAGGAAATGATTCTATTGGTTGTGCCAAAAGGGCCCAATCAGCCATGGTTTCCGGAAATGTAAGGATGTTGTACAGCTCGCCATGGGAAATATCGCTGAGGAGGGATCTCCTCTCTCAGGCTCAAGGCACAATCTGGCATCCCCAGCCCAAGCTGTGGAACTTGCATGTGTGGCCCCTGAACAGAGCACGCCAGAACTGACACATTCAGTCATGAACACCATTTTACAGGCCAGAGAGCCATCCACGAGACGCCTCTATGCGCTAAAATGGAATGTGTTCACTGATTGGTGTCTTTCACATGGCAAAGACCCAATAAACTGCCCCATACATGAAATTCTCATATTTCTTCAAGAGCGAAGAGACGCAGGACTCACTCTGTCAACACTCAAAGTTTATGTGACAACCATATTTGCGTATTACGCACCTGAAGCTGGTGCCACTATAGGCAAACATGATTTAATCATAAAGTTCCTTAGAGAAGCAAGACGATTAAATCCAACTCGGCTGGCTACAGTCCCAAATTGGAACCTAACTTTGGTCCTAAAAGTGCTTGCAGGGCCCCCCTTTGAGCCTTTGGACTCTGTTGATTTGCGCATGCTCTCTATTAAGACTGAACTACTGCTGGCTGTGGCCCCAGTAAAACGGGTCAGTGACTTATATGCACTATCAATAGACAATTCATGTCTGGAGTTTGGCCCCGGACTTTCAGAAGCCATTGTCAAACCCAGAAAAGGCTGTGTGCCTAAGGTTCTAACCACACCCTTTAGAGTGCAGGTGGTTCACCTTCAAGACTTCTTCCCTCCTCCATTTAATTTGGATGAGGAACAATCCTTGCATTTGTTAAACCCTGTGCGGATGCTACACACATACGTTGAGCGCACCTGCCAGTTCAGACTGTCTGATCAACTCTTTGTGTGCTACGGAGAACACACAAAAGGAAAGTCCGTCTCCAAGCAAAGACTCTCACTGGATCGTTGATGCGATTGCCCTGGCTTACGAGTTGCAGGGAAATATTTGCCCAATTGGTGTTAAAGCACACTCAACTAGAGGCATGCCTCCTCATGGGCATGGACTCTTCTCAAAACACATTCACAAGGTTTTGCAACCTAGATGTAACGTCTCTCTCTTCACAAGTCCTCTCTGTTTCGAGCACTTTCTATTTCGTTTGCCAAATGTATACTTATCCCCCTACCTTAAGTATGGGCTCCCCATCATTTTACACAACCGCCTGCATTCAGGCCATTGTAATTTACCATAAAGTCACAAGCACTTTCATTGTAAATAAACTTCCTTCCCGACTGGGTTTGTGAAGTGGTTAATTCATACTATATGACTATAGTTCATATATCCATTCTGAATGCTCCCCTCCTGGCCCAACATAAGGGTCACTCACTTGTGGCATACTCATGTCGGTTGCCGTCCCGCGGGACTGCAGCATCATGTTTCCTCTATGGAAGGTTATGTCGCGTAGTGCGGCGTGATGGGATTTTGTTCCCCAAATATGTTAGCAGATCGCAATGTCAAGTGTACTGAGTCATAAGGGAACATCTCGGTTACTTATGTAACCTCAGTTCCCTGAGACGAAGGGAACGAGACATTGCGAATGCTAGCCAAACTACTAGACTTAGAGTTCTTTGAGGTGCGAGCGATGCTCTCTTTGTCCCTCAGTCAGAAAATTTTGAGGAATGGTGTTTGCGTGCCTGCTTTTATAGTGGACAGCTTCGTGCCTAAAAGGGCGGAGTTCAAACACCATAGCCAATATTAGAATATTGGCATTATTGTAGAGAGGTTTCAACTAGGTCGTGTGGAAGGACACTCCCCATATGTGTTAGTAGAACGCGCAATGTCTCGTTCCCTTTTTCTCGGGGAACTGAGGTTACGTACGTAACTGAGACGTTTGATTGCTTTAAATAAGCATTTTAAATTAACATCAGTGTTTGAAATGAGAAATCATCAAAGAATCATCAAAGGTGTATCCTGCTCTGAAATGTCTGCTCCCTGGACAATAAATTGTACTACATCCGACTCCAGCAGACTACACGGCGTGAGTTTAGAGACTGCTGCGTTTTTGTTTTCATGGAGATGTGGCTCAGCGACAGAGTTCCGGACTCCACCATTCAGCTAGACGGGCTCACCTCGTTTCGTGCCGACAGAAATGCAGCTCTGTGTGGTAAGGCTTGTGGTGGCTTATCTGTTTACATCAACACGGAATGGTGCAAGAACTCATTGCTAGTTTCTAGTTACTGTTCATCACTAGTGGAGTTTGTGACTGTTAGATGCAGACCATTTTATTTACAACAGGAA
This sequence comes from Myxocyprinus asiaticus, assembly GCF_019703515.2. Lineage (NCBI taxonomy): Eukaryota > Metazoa > Chordata > Actinopteri > Cypriniformes > Catostomidae > Myxocyprinus > Myxocyprinus asiaticus. The sequence goes on along the minus strand of NC_059348.1, from coordinate 39,429,496 downwards.
TTCACAACTGTCCACATAATCAGAGTGTACATTCCCCCCAGTGCTAATGCTAAGGAATCGCTCTGTGAACTGCAGAACGCTCACCCTGATGGACTGAATCTCAAGTCAGTGCTCCATAAATTCCATCAGCATTGCAACTTTGCAATGAGAGGGCGAATATGCAAATATCCCCGGCGTGTACCAGGTGGAGCCCCGCCCCCACCTCGGCTACTCAGACCACATCTCTGTTATGCTAATGCCAGCATACAGACTGCTCTTTAGACACTCCAAAACAGTTCTGAAACCGGTGAAAACCTGGCCAGCAGGAGCCATCTCTGCTCTTCAGGACTGCTTTGAGCACACTGACTGGCACATGTTCAGGGAGGCTGCCACCAATGGCGACTCCACCAACTTGGAGGAATACACGCATTAGTGACCAGCTACATCAGCAAGTGCATCGATGATGTCACTTTCTCCAATACATCACCACACACTCCAACCAGAAGCCGTGGGCCAAACTGTCCCAGGTCATCAGAGGACAGCGGACAGCGGCAACACGCGGCACATCTGGCAGGGCATCCAAGCCATCACCTGCCTGTGACAACATCACCGTGCAGCTGAGTGCAATTACAGTAACGCCTTCCAAAACGGTCAGAAATCTAGGAGTAACCATCGATAACAATCTAAATTTCACAGACCACATCTCAAAGACCGCACGATCATGTAGATTTACACTCAGGAAGATAAGACCCTTCCTCTCTGAACATGCTACACAACTTCTTGTTCAGTCAGTTGTCATAACTAGACTGGACTACTGTAACGCTCCCATTACAGGCCTCCCTGCATGTGCAATTAGACCCCTGCAAATGATCCAGAATGCAGCAGCACGTCTGGTCTTTAATCAACCAAAGAGAGCGCATGTTACACCACTCCTTGTTTCTCTTCACTGGCTGCTGGTTGATGCACGTATCAAGTTCAAGGCTCTGATGCTGGCATACAAAACAGTCACTGGGTCTGCTCCAGCATACCTAAAATTATTTCTGCAGTGCTACGCGCCCACTAGAAGCCTGCGGTCGGCCAAGGAACATCGCCTTGTTGTACCAATACAAAGGGTCACCAAAACACTTTCCCGGACTTTCGGCTTCACCATACCACGTTGGTGGAATGGCCTTCCCAACTCCATCCGTGAAGCTGACTCACTTTCGGTCTTCAAAAAACGGCTAAAAACACACCTTTTCCATGAGCACTTAACCAGTCACAATATATATACATTTTTTGTTGCACTTTACTCTGTTTTGAACGCTATTCTGATGCTAGTGAAACTTTGTAATATGCCACTTTTCGTACCACTGTCTCCTTAAGATGATTCGCTTATGTGTTTCTTCTTTTGTAAGTCGCTTTGGATAAAAGCGTCTGCCAAATTAATAAATGTAAATGTAAACGAATAATGAAATAATTTGTTTTTTGTTTTTCCGATTTTGAATTCCTAATTGAATATGAAACAAACTAATGATACACGGATTATCTGGAATCTGTGTATTGTTCGTTCATTTCATATTTAGTGTGCATTTTGATTATTTGATTTCACTAATATATGGCTTGAATGTTTGATTCGCACATATGGATGGACCTGAAACGCCCCTTTCTTCTGATTGATCAACCTTCACCATCGTCTACCTCAATGCTGTGAAACAAAATAAAAGTTCTCTGCTGTTTAATTGTTCAGATGAATTCGTCTCAGTCAATATTAAATTCTTTACCATTTATTCTCCAAAACTCGCTACGTTTATTGCATCTGAGCTAACTCTCTCATCAAATAGGCCTAGCCAGTATCAGACAGCCCTACACATAAACCTGCTGTCTTTGAGGTTGCTCCGGTTTGAAAAGGCATGGTTTTAAATGAGATGTCGAAAATAACCATACATTCATAAGATTATTGAAGCATATGCCTACATTGTAAAGACATAGGCTTATGTTTAACTGCAGGGTAAAGTTAGGTTCGACATTTGTTGGAATATTCGCTTATGGTGCGTAAAGGACCGTCTGAAAACTCCACCCACAAATAAAACGTCACTGGCATCAGAGCAGTCATTTATTTGAATATTGACTTGCATGTTCTATCATTAAAAAAACATTATTTAAAAAAAAAAAAACAAGTTGTAGAGTGATGGCTGCGCATATTAGTGTACAGTATTCACTTATATTATGAAAAAACAAATCACTAAAATGAACGAAATCATTTTCACATTCCAAAGTTTTTAGTAAGTTCCCAGTGGGCAGACTGACTTACTACAGGTGAGATTTTTACAGTACGTCCAATAATATGAGTAGAATTAGATAATTAAAAAAATTAATTAACTAAAATTCACCTAAATGTTATTTTCACATTCCAAAGGTTGTAGTAAGTTCCCAGTAGATATACTTACTTACTACATGTGGCCAGTCTATTCACTGGGAAGTTACCATAACCTTTGGAATGTGAAAATAACATTTTCAGGAATTTTTATGATGTTTATCCTAAAATAACCTAACACTGTACTCATATTATTGGATTTACTATAATAATCTCACCTGTCGTAAATCAGTTTATCTACTATGAATTTACTACAAACTTTATTTATTTTAAATAATCCAATAGTCTATTCTATTTTATTCATATTATTGGACTTACTGTAAAATTCTCACTTATTATAGCTCAGTCTATTAACTGGCAACCTACTACAACATTTGGAATGTAAAAGTGTACTTTTAATGTTTTATGTTTAACTTGCACGTCAACTGAATGAGTGATTGGACACCGCTAATAGTGAGTGGAATTTTCAGATGGTCCCTTGAGTACGCTAAGCAATGAAAGCGCATTGGAGCATTTTCAGTCATAATTCTGCAGCCACACCAACCGACAGTTCTGAGTGCAGTGTTTTATGTCTGTATATTATAGTTATATACCATTTGTATTTATATACCATAACATCAAGCCAAGTGTGCGAAATCTTTGCAAACTTATAGCCGGCAGAGAGCGCGGGTACGATAAACTGAATATCAAAAAATATCGAACCTAAAACTAACTTTACCCAGCTCTGGGATCTTAGGTGTGGAGGGACATGCTCATCATGGAAATTATGCTTAAGGAAGTTCATGAATGCTCGTCTCTCAAAAGCTCGACCAGTGAATTTAAAGTCAGCATTTCCACATAGCCTTCAAATTTGTAAGATAATAAAACGCACACAAAACTGCCACGTATTCGACCCAGGCCAGAAGTAAAGGCTACCCATATTCCCATTCAAAAACATGGATGTCGGAATGATCTTTTGGCATACAGAGCGAGGGATTAATCTTAATAAAGATCTTAAGTGTGTGTGTGTGTGTGTGTGTGTGTGTGTGTGTGTCACTCTTATCAATTGCTTCACGTGGCAATGACTGTCCTAATGCTGAATCGCATGAAGATGAAACCCTGTCTGTATTCAGTTAACATTTCACAGTTATGTGTAGGCACAGTGTCTGACTATTTGATGAGAGAGATAGCTCAAATGCAATAAACGTGGCGAGTTTTGGAGAATAAATGGTAAAGAATTTAATATTGACTGAGACGAATTCATCTGAACAATTAAACAGCAGATAACTTTTATTCTGTTTCACAGCATTGAGGAAGACGATGGTGCAGTTGACCAATCAGAAGAAAGGGGCGTTTCGGGTCCATCCATATGTGCGAATCAAATATTCAAGCCATATATTAGTGAAATCAAATAATCAAAATGCACAGTGTCCCATGGCAATTTTTCCAATTTTCTATTTTTAACTTCAGCATTAAATCGAACTGACAAAAAAACAAGTCATTATTTGTTTTTTAACATTGGTTTTGTAAACGGATTATGAAATAAGTCGTTTTTTGTTTTTCCGATTTTGAATTCCTAACTGAATATGAAATTAACGAATGATATACGGATTATCTGGGATGGTATAAGGGTGATTAAATTAGGAAATGTTTTTTGGGTGAACTATCCCTTTAACGTAAGCATAAGTATAAAAACTAATATAGATATATTGATCATATTAGCAGAATAAGTAAATGTATCCATCTCTTAAAGCTGTACTCTTGATGTTACATTTAAATAAAGCAAGTTTTTTTTAAATTTTATTTATTTTTTTATTGTCAAGATTAAGAGTTAAAATGTAGCATAATGCATACATATAAGTATATACAGTATATAATCTCAATAGAAAAGCCAAAAGGGAAGAAAAAAAAACTTTAATGTAATTTAGCAATTTACAATGAAGTCAGTCTCGGTGGCGGAGTTATCAACACTTCTAAGGTTTGAGCAAGTTATTTGTGAATGGGAACCCTCAATATGTGCAGTCTGGTGACTGCTGCATGTGATGTGAAATTGGACAAATTTGTTTGTAAATTATTATTTAAACCAATTTTATGGAAAAATTTACATAAGGATGGATTCAAGAACAATTTGTGCAGAAATTTGTGTGTAAATTGTTGGTAAACTCATTCTTATGTAAATTCCTCCATTGAATTGAAAAATGTAATTAAATGAAAAAAAAAAACACAAGCGGAACAAACTTGTGTGTAAATTGTTAATAATAGCATTCTTCCGTAAATTTCCCCATTGAATTCAACAGGAAATTTACATGAGGATGGATTCATGAATGATTTTTACACAAATCCTTCTCATGTTTCATGAATAAGGCCCATTGTGTTTATTTTGAATCTCACAGAAACACTTACCCTAACCTTAGTAGCAGCTAATGTGAATCAAAGTTATGAAAACCTTTATATTATAATAACAATATGTAACGCTATTGTCTCTAAAGATTTTATTAACTTTAGGTTTTTTCTGTAAATGCTGAAACTAACACTTGTAGAGTCATATTTCATATGTTAATCACAAAACATTTGACAAAGTCTTGTCAGTAGAGCTGCGACATGTCATCCATTGACTGTTCCAGGCGTTATCCTGCGTATATGTGTGTAGGATTTCCTGAGTGTCACGCTACCATGATGAGACACTCCACGCGGCAGCACACACTCCTCAGTCAACTTTTTCACCTCCGGATCCCAGCACAATACAGTTGCAATAACCTCATTCTTGTCGTCACGACCACCAGTAATAAAGAGCTTGTTGTTGCAGGCAGCAATCCCACAGCTGGCCCTCTCACATCCCAGCTGAGTTATTAGTGTCCAGGAGTCTTCAAGAGGACTGTAGGAATACAAAGCCTTCATCGCTCCACCTTTATTGTAGAGAGTTGCATAGTTTACAGTCCCCAAAATGATTTAATCAAAATTAATGCAGTAATTCTGGTGGCTAGTGTATGGTGTTCAAGCTGTAACATCATAACAAAAAAAGGAGCAAAGAATAAAAAAAAATACCAACCAACAACATAGATGGAATCCTTAAAAGTGACAGCATTTGTGCATTTGGCCTCAGTGGGCATTGGGCACTTTAAGGTCCATGTATTTGATATTGAATCAAAGCACTGCATGCTGTTTGTTGCTAGCTTGCCATTGGGGCCTCCACCAATCACAAAGATGCACTTGTCATAGCTGGCAGCAGAGAATGAGCTTACACTCAGCATGAGGGGTGCTGCCTTGAAGGTGGATAAAAAACTCATGAGATTGCAATCAGTATTTCTTTAAGTATTTCTTATGTGAGATTTAATTTAACCTTTTTATGATAGGTTAAAGGGATAGTTCACCCATAAATGAAAATTCTCTAATAATTTAATCACCCTTATGATATCCCAGGTGTATATGACTTCTTTCTTCAGCAGAACATATCTTAGCTGAGTAGGTCCTTAAAATGCAAGTAGATGGTGATTAGACCTTTGAAGCTCCAAAAATCACAGACAGTCAGCATAAACGTCATCGATATGACTTCAACGGTTAAATGAATGTCTTAGAAAGATAAACGATTGCTTTTTCATGCGAGGCAGCGAGGGTGAGTAAATGATGAGAGAATTTTCATTTTTGGGTGAACTAACCTTTTAAAGTAAACATCAGAAATCCCCTTAAAAGATGTCATGATAGGCTGTAGAAGGTAGCTAAGGTAGCGTAGTGCTCATTAAGCCTTCATTCATTTTTACATAGCTGAATGAAAGACTTGAGGTTGGGTCTTTTAGTGTAGTACCTTAATAAGGGCTTATTTGACCTTGCCCTGAGCTAAATGTGGTGACCCAATACATTATGAACAAATATGGACTGCATAATGGACAATATGGACTTTCTAAAGAAGTGCATAACTGATACAGATGCAAAAGTTTGGGCACTCTGGAACTGTCCACATTAATTAAGCTCTGATACTGTACAAAAACCAGTTATAGTTGTGTCTTCAGAACGAACCTCTGTCCAGCAGTTGTGAAATGGATCATATGCTTCGACACTGTTCACTCTCTGGATTCCATCGAATCCACCCAATACATAAACCTTTCCTCCAACAACTGCCATCTTGTGTCTCCAGCGTCCAATGTTGAGATACTCTATCTGGATCCATTTGTTTAGTGATGCATTATACTTCCACACATCATGCAATGTTTCCTTGCCACCTGTTTTAGTGTAAGATCATAGCTTACATGAATCAATGACTTTTTAAGTTAGTGTTTTGCAAAAATGTATATTAGTAACCAGGCAAAGAAGAAATAGACTTCATAGTTACTGTCACTGTAAAACCACTTCCACTACATAACTTACAAAATGTGAACTCACCAAGTGCCTGACAATGTAATGTAATGTTGCTTACCAGATATGTACACTTCATTTCTGAAGGTGACACAGGCAAACTCCACCCACTTTTTATTTTCATTCTCGGATTCCATCTCAGTGTTTGGCAATTTTGCCACCTCTAAGCGGCTCCTGCGCAGTGGGTCCAGACAGGTCACCTCTGACACAAACTTCTCATCCTTTGTGCATCCTCCAATGATCATGAACACCTCTGACTGGAACTCTCGCACTCTTGGTTTGGTGCGCTCAGAGATCACCTATAAACCAAAATGTAGGTCATTTAATGTGTTTGAAGAATGGAGCTGCTCTCTCAATCAAGGATGCAAAAAAGTGTGTAATTAAGCAGTAGCACATGGGCAAGGGGGCTGTTGTACATGTTTCCCAACTTTTCACCATACTACTATGGGATGCTTAAGCATTTTGGCGCTTTAATACGAAACATTATAGCTTCAACACAGGATGCTGGGTATCCCCCTTGAGCATTTCGCTGCTTAAAAATGGCCTTAATCACATTAGAAACATCTTTCATTATTGACGAGAATGACAATGATGCAGTGAGGGACAGACTTACAGTCTTCAATGCTCTACTGTTTTTTTTTTTTTAAGTGTTTTGGATCGTTTGGCTGATGAAATACTTGAAAAAACATATTTTCAAGAAATTCCAATAGACAAAAAACCCCCAGAAAACACGAGTTGTAGAAAATGTTATGTGATCTATGAGCTTTAGACAGTGCATGACATTGAAGAGACTGTAAGTCTATCCATCACAACCTCTTTTTCATTCACATTAAAAATCAAATATGCCGCCATTGTGAATAATGTCTATAGGTGTCCTGTTCAGGACAATGGCAAAATACGGTACATCCCAGCAAATGCGGGGCATTTGGCAATCCTAGTTGTACTGAATATAAAATAAATTTGTCTATTTTTGCTCCGCTAATGAAAATAGTTTCAAACAAAGCCAAACAACACACATCCTGTTCGGAATGCCACCAACAGACAAAATAGTGATACATATTGATTAAAGCCTCCCAGTACTGTTATACTTAATAACTGTGATGAACAAAGCTTTCTGAAACTGAATCAATTGAACCAATCAGACCAGATCAATATTAATATGTTTTCGTTTTGAAAATGCATTGATGTCACTACATTTAAGCATCTCCTCCACACTAGAACGGTGTTTTCCTCCACCGACAACTGAGACTTTCAGAAACGCACTCCATTACTGCATACTTTTGAAAATTATGACATTAGGAAACTGAAAATTTAGTTTTTCAGACTTAAAAGGAATAGTCTGGACGTGGCCTTACTTAGCACAATGATTCACTGTTTGGAAGTTCCAAGTTGGAATGTCGCCTTTCCAATCAGATTACAGGACTGGAATTAACAGTTGTGTAGTTGCTTTAATATTGTTAATTGATAGGTCTGAAGTGGAGTATAATGTTTGTGACAACACTGTTGATTTTCCTAACTTTCTCTGAAACATTTTCTGATAAAGATCTCCAAAAACAGAAGATTTTCCACGTCATCATAACAGTTACATAACACTTCCTATATTTTAACGAAATGTTTCGTGTTCTGACCACTATAACAATATGACACAAACTAGAATTCAGAAGAAAGGTCACCTTGAAAAGACCATTAAAACTGATTTGATTTTGAATTTGAAAGTAATTTGCCTTTAATACTGACCTCTTTCCCTGAGAGATGATACAGTCGGGCCTCCTGCAGAAGTGGGAACACCTCGCCACATTTGCGTATTAGGGGGTCTCCTTCCACCCTTTCTACAAAGTACCATGGGTCCAACAATGGAAGCCGCACATGTGTGAGGACAAGGGACAGCAGAGCCACCCTGTCGTGCTCATGAGCCCTCACCCAACGTATAACTGTCTCAAACACCTGCTCCTCCTCTGTTACCCCCAAGTCATCATGTTGGAGCAGACTGACCAACACGTCTACAGGAAGCTCCAGGATCTCATCATGCTCTACTATTTGGGAAAAGTTTTGGATAATGAAGCTGTGGACCTGGGTTTTCAGAGACACCAGTGAGTGGACATCGGCTAGGCGCAGGATGCCCACACAGTTTTCAGGGTGTAGGGCCTCCGCAAGGTAACCAGCACAGGCGTCAACCATACGTGGAAACTGCAGTAAAGATGGATTCAGCTGGATGTAATTACAGAATATAAAGCTATTGTATGCATTTTTAATTAATAAAATCAAACAGATCTGTGGTTTGGTAACAGGTTAGCATCATGTAAAATGGATTATACCATAAATTCATACAGCTACAAGAGTCGTACAGCAATTACATCGGAATGCTCAATTTGTGCATTAAATCAACAAACTTAAAAAATAAACCTACTTAATATCCCATCTCCTTGAATATATATCTGCATTGTTGAAATTCTGTGTGATATAACTGTCTTCAAAGTAACTGGAAGGAATTATATTTCAACAAACAAAATGTAACTATACTGTATATACTATACCAACTATATACAGCAAACATTTGACCCCACCTAGCTACCTAAGTCCAGATGCGACTACTAGAACCGAAATGGAAAATTATGCTCTCAGCAGACAATGTTCAGTTTCACTTCCCTGTTATGCTACTTTTGTGGGGGTTCTGACATCTTCACCACCATGGGTGGAGGACACGTTAAAATACCACAGATGTGGAACTGGGGAAGTAAACAGTAAAATAATTGTCATGTGCACCCACAACAAATATAGAACATAAAACTGGTGTACTTTGCATAACAGAAACCTTGTTAATTTTATTTTTGCAAGTTGTTATTCTAGCATTTAAATGTACTATTCTCCATAAGGTCAAAAAAAAAAAAAAAAAAAAAAATATATATATGTTTGATAAGTAGTTATGATAGTTAAAGTTGTGATAGTACTAACCTGAAAAAGGCTGGCTGCCTCAAGCGTTCTCTGAACATTGTCCTTGGTTATGGTGACTTTGCTGGTGTAAGTGTATTCTAAGAGGTTTCTCATAGTCTCGGCATCAAGGCCTTTAATATTTACATTCTCTTCATGTTTTTCTCTGTGGTCATTACAAAACATTGCTCTACACAAATTAAAATAAGATTAAAACAATTACTTAACCACAAACAGTGCTTTCCAACTTTTTGAGATAAATAAAATGAAACAAAACTAAAGTTTACGTATTCCACATCAAATGAAATGATTGCACTATCGGCTAACCTGAAATAATGACTGGCTGCAGCGAGGACCACTCGATGGCAAGGAAAGCTCTGGCCCTGTACATGGAGAATGACATCTGTTAAGCTATCCTCTAGCCGAAGACTGTGTAGTCCATTTTGCAAGTGAATGGCAAACCCGAAGTCTTCAAATGTAACCTGACCATCCTCCTGGCTCTTTTGCATTGAGCTCTCCAGCATGCTGAGACCACCAGCAGAGGCTTCGCTCTTGGCAGATGAAGGGCATTTGGATTTATTCTCCAAAGAGTCACCCATGATTTGATGACCTATCTCACCATGAGATGTCTAGATGTTGGTGAAACACTAGAACAGAAAGCTGAATTGTTCTTTCCTAACACGCAAGCTTCCTGTTTTCACAACGGCTCTAAATTCACACTCAGTGAATTGAAGAGGTCTGGTGTTAAAAGAGGAAGTACTGAAACCTCTCAAATCCAGCTCTAACAAACAAATCCAGTTCATTCCTCTGTTGTCCATTTTGTAAAAATGGATGCTTTTAAAGAACATGTTAGTAAAGGAGAAAGTGGAAATTAAGGGGAAGGTGGAAACAGAATATTTCACATTCTGGGGCCTTTGAAGATACAGTATGTCACTACTTCATTAGAATCAAGAAAATAAATCTCTTAATTATGCTGCCATAAACAACCTCTAAAAAAGCATTTGTAATAAAGCCTATTTTGGGACAAACTTTATATTATGGTTCTATTTGCTAACATTGGGAACTATGAACTAACCATAAACAGTATTTTTTCCACAGTATTTATTATCTTGGTTACTGTTAATTTATTACAAAATACAACTGATCAATGTTAGTTCATAATGCAGTAACTAATTTTAATGTATAAAACTTATAATTCTAACTTCTAAAACCTATTAGTTAATGTTAATAACTGCTGTAAAAGTATTGTTCATTGTTAGTTCATGTTAATAATTGTTAACAAATACAACCTTGTTGTAGTGTAACCAATACTTTAATCTGACCAAAGAGTGTTAACTTAAATGCTATTTTAGATTTCATCTAGAACTGTATTCCATACAACTATATTTAATAGAAATAACAAAAGAATGTTGGATGATGCATTCAGCAATACAAGTTAGAGAAATTTACTTGCTAATCTTTCAAATTCAACAGTCTTTGCAGATTTAAAAGTCTATTTTAATAATTTATAAAGGATATGTTTTAAGACATTTTCATCAAAAAAAAAAAAAAAAAAAATCCAATCTCAGGAAATAAGCAGAAAACAGACAAAAAGTGTGTTTACTCTAATGGAATGTATGAACATTTGAAAATGTTTCTTGGTGAAATGTAGTTAACTTGAAAAACAAGTTCGATTTAACATGCAAAGAATATAGCAAATTATTTATTTCTAAGACAACAATAAATTCTGGTAACTTCTGTCAGATTGTTAGTTAAAATATAAAATACTGTATTCATAAATAGAAGACAGCTAGTCAAAAATGTCCTGATTCCTGTTTTTGTTTTTTCATTTTGGCATGCTAATCCAAGTACATAATATACAAAACGATTTAATAAACTTTAGGTGTTTAGGTTTTTGTTTTAACCAAGTCAACAAAAATGTGGAAATTGTTCATTTAATTTCATATAGCAAAATTGTTGAATTTTCTTAAGACAAGTGAAGGCAAATAGGTAGTAGGCACAAGTAACAGGTCATTATGAGATGAGGGGGCAGGAATATAACAGTTCAAGTATTAACAATACTTCTCTTAAAGATTAAAAAATGGCAAAGTACTTTGTTTGGTAAGAACACACCAATACTCACAACTAATAAAATTCAACTGAATTTTGACAGAAATTCATGAAACTTTCAGGTACACACAGACCAATGAAACGGTGACAGAACCGTTTCCATTATACAAATAAAATGAGAGATATCAGCAGAAAACAAGAGAGGTCTACACTTTGTGGATCCTCTGGTATTTTAGCTCCTTCAGGCACATTAAAAGAGAGTTTGGCGTGAGGAGGCATGACATGGTGATTGTGCAATTCTGATGGAGATGACTAAGGTCCTCAGGGCTGAATAGCAAGGTCCTTCACTGGGCTAGAAGGGGGACTCTGCTGGAGTGATAGACGTCTTCACAGGAACTGGTCGTGAGAAGGAATTTCGGCATTGGCACATAGTGACAAACTGTTCTGAGGCTAGCGATTACTCTTCATTGCCTCCTTGGCAGCAAGTATAAGAGGAGTGAGGCTGGAAAGGGGCTTTGCCAACTTGAGGAAAGGATGCTGCAAAGCGGACAATGGATATATTGAAATTAGTACATTCTTCATAAGATTACCTATTCATCAACAACAGATATCTCTAACATCTCTATCAAGTTGATTTGTAAACAGACAAAACTCATTTAAAGGAATAGTTCACCCAAAAATGAAAACGCTCTCATCATTTACTAACCCTCATGCCATCCTATATGTGCATGACTTTCTTTCTTCAGCACAACACAAATTAAAATTTTTAGAAGAATATTTCAGCTCTTTAGGCTCGCACAATGCAAGTGAATGGGTGCCAAAATTTTTACGCTCTAAAAAGCACATAAAGGCAATCCGTATGACTCCAGTGGTTAAATCTATATCTTCAGAAGTGATATGATACGTCTGAGTGAGAAACAGATCAATATTTAAGTCCATTTTTGCTAGAAATTCTACTCCCTGCCCAGTAGGGGGCATATGCACGAAGAATGTAAATAACCAAAAACAGAAGGAGAATGTGAAAGTTAAAGTGGAGATTGACTGAGCAGGGGGGAGAATTTATAGTAAAAATGGACTACAAAATTGATCTGTTTCTCACCTACATCCATCATATCACTTTTGAAGATATGAATTTAACCACTGGAGTCTTATGGATTACTTTTATGCTGATTTATGTGATTTTTTGGAGCTTCACATTTTTGGCACCCATTCACTTGTATTGTATGGACCAAAAGAGCCGAGATGTTCTTCTAAAAATCTTACTTTGTGTTCTGCAGAAGAAAGAAAGTCATACACATCTGGGATGGCATAAGTGTGAGTTAATGAAGAGAGAATTTTCATTTTTGGGTGAACTACTCCTTTGACTATTGTTGGGGGTATTACAGGATTCAATTTTGCTTCTTACCTGCAAGAGTTCTTTTCCTCCACCTCTCTTCTCCACATCCATTTCAAGGCAGCGGTTGAGGAAGTCTCTAAAAATGGGCGACAGCTTCTCAGGGTTCTGCAGCTCTGGGGTGCCATTAGTGGCAATGAGGTACAGTGCCTGGAGATGGAGATGATGAACATTAACCACATTACACACAATGGTATAAATACATAATGTTATGCAGAAGTTTTACAGATTGCTCAAAAGTACTTTTACACTCTTCTTCTGAATACTTCCAATTCATATTATTTAGAATCAAACAAGCACTGTCTTCACAAATGACCTCTCATAGTATCATGTAGGACAACAAAGGCTTACCCTTAGCGGATTCTCATTGAGGTAAGGGGGTTCACCCTCTACCATCTCAATGGCCATGATACCCAGGGACCATATGTCCACTTTGGGTCCATAGGCCTTACGTGTGACCACCTCGGGGGCCATCCAATAGGGTGTTCCTACCATGGTGCTCCTCTTACTTTGCTCAGGTGTGATTTGAGCACAGAACCCAAAATCAGCTAAGAAGAGACAAAAAGATACACAAATGTTAGTTGTGTATCCCAAGAATGTGTTAACACTTTTTCCACTTTTTATTTTAAGGAATACAGCACTTGACTGTAGGACCATGAACTAACTTAGTTTGACAGATCCATCCATTCCTAATAGAACGTTGTCACTTTTGATGTCTCGATGAATGACCTGGTTTGCATGCAGGAACTCCAGGGCTTGTAAACACTGCGGAAGAGATACCCCACAATACTCAGACAAAAATGGGAAAAACACACCATCTGATCTCAAAACTATGCCAGAAATACTATACCTCTCTGCAGACAGCAGCAATCTGTGCCTCATCCATACAGGTTTCTGTTACCACATCGGTAAGAGACCCTCCAGCAAGGTACTCCATCACCACAAAGAGCTCATCTCCTACCAAGAAGCTACACCAATGCAAAAGAAAACCAAAGGTAGGTAATACTGTGATTGACTGGATTGGTAATACATTAAAGGAATGCTCCAGGTTCAATACAAGTTAAGCTCAATCGACAGCATTTGTGGGTTAGGAAGCAGAAATCCCGTTTACAATCAGGAACATACAATGGAAGTGAATAGGGCCAGTACATAAACATTAATATACAGACTGTTTTAAAAGTATAGCCACAAGATGTAAATATTATACATGTTAATATGATTTTAGTAAGATTAATATTAAATATTTATTTAAAATTTTTTTTTTATATTTTTTTATTAACATCTAACTGTAAAGACCAAGAGGGAATTATAAGAGACATTATCAATGACGAATGGATTACATGGATCTCACATTTGGACACACATTACAACCAAACGTTTACTCTCAACACGCAGAGAAAGTATGCTGAACTCGGTGCTGAACTGGTGAGCGAAATCTGAAATATTACCAGGCAGTCGCTAATTACAGACATTTAAGGCGCGTATATGAGTGATATATTCTCAATGTAAAGTGTTGCGCATAGAGTAAAAGATTGCTTTTGGGATTTTAAGAATCGATATCGATATAATCAAATGAAGATTGCAGTTAGCTGGAAAATCAATATTTTTGCACGGCCCTGGTGTTAAACGTGTGAGAGGACCAGAATATCCGTGAGAGAAATGTGCTCAGTTTCAGTCTCTCTCGTGCCTCATAGAAGCGTCTCTGAGTGCACTGAGGAACGCTGTTCTGAGTTTGCACTTATTTAGACAACCTGCTTCATCTTTACTGAACTGTTGGACATGACGTGAATACAGAAATAGTTGAAGAAAAATATTGATACAGGGATCTAAAGTAGTGATACAACACTGTAAGGTAAAAGTATTGTGATATATTGATATTTGAAAGTCTTGGCACAGCCCTAATTTGAATGTTTTTGGACTGGCCCCATTCACTTCCACTCTAAGTGCCTAACTGTAACCATGATTTTTTTTTATATAAAAGTCAAAATATTTTTTTCCGGTAATCAACATTATGCCACAAATCCTGTCGATTGAGCTTAACTTATTTTGAACCTGAAACATTCCTTAAAGGAACATTGTGCATAGCGCAATAATGACTTGATTTTACAAGTTTGATTTCATTTAACTGGGAGACTTTACATCTTTAAACAATGTGACTACCTGTCTACAAAGTTGACAATGTTTGGGTTCTTCAGCTCCTTCATTACTAAGATCTCATTAATGATCAGCTCCTTCTTGGGCTGCTTCTGAAGGTTAATCTGCTTGATGGCAACCTAAAGAAACACATCACTGTTAGTTCACATAAGTTCACCAGTTTATTTGGCCTATATCAGCTTACTGAGAAAGGTAAAAAAATCAACTAATAATTCAATAGTCAAAATACAAAATAATCAATAGAGAGAGAGAAAGAAATACCTCTTGGCCAGTAGCAACATCAATGGCTGTGTACACCGTGCCAGATGCGCTGTGGAGACATAACATTCACTTCAAGCAAATGATTCTAGCTACAACCAATGCAGCTGTTGACTAATAAATTAGTAATCAACTGTTCCTGAGATAAAGACTAACAGTATGAATGTAAAACGTTTAAAATGAGAACATATCATTGAGTATATTTACCCTTGTCCAATTTTTTCATATCGTGTGTACTTTTTCTTAGGGTCTCCAATACTGACAATAGTTCCTGAGATCAACCAAAAACAATCATCATGCATTGTTTGACACTTTTACATGGCATTGTGTCATTGTGCAAGTGTAATTGTGCTAATACACATCTAATGTACTGAGATGTGTTTAGTATTCCAGTACTGTAAGAAAAACAATCAAGGCTAAACAGGGGGAGTCGGAAAGACATACTAAGTTTCTCTATGATCTCCTCGTCGGTCATCTTTCCCTTGCCCTTCTTCTGTTTATCAACGGCTTTGGAGGCTTCTGTGTCTGCGATGGCTGCAGGTGCTGGAATGGGATCGATGACCGAGCGAGTGTATACCTATCCAGACAATGGAAAAACAATGGTTTTCACTCCAATCAATAATGTATGAAAGGAATGTAACAAAGTAATCATGACTATTTTAATCAATTATATGAACTGAAATCTTATCATTACGTGCTGATGTGACAATGGGGCTAAAAGACATGGCAAACAACCAGGGTTAGAAATTAACCAGGTCTCAGGTCTTAAAAATGTTAGGGCAAAAATGTCCCCGCAGAGAATTTTTTTGATTTTAATTTGTCATTTCAAATTTGATATATTTCATGATATGCTATTTTGATTTGCTGTGGGTACAGTGCTTCTGTAGACACCGTAGTGATATGTCTCTATAAGGTTCTTTCGCTGTCTTAGAGATGAGTGTTGTTGAATGTGTACCTAATATGAAATTGACTGATGAAAATGTCACCCTGAGGACAATAAATGTGAAAAAAAAAAAAAAAAAGAAGCTCCCAACAACTCAAAACTTGAAACAGCAATTATATAAAAAAATGATGGATGGCTGTATAATCTAACACAGGGACAATCATTAAAAATGTATTATGTATTATTTTTTGGTATGATTAATTACTCTTGTATTTAATGTTGATTTGATTTACAGTACTTTGCAAAAGTCTTAGGCAAATAAGATTTTTCGCAAAAACATTTGTCTTAAGATGGTTATTTATATTTTCAGCTTTAGTGTGTCAATAGGAAATATACATATTAGACAAACTTTTATTTTACAAATTGAATAGAATAGAACAACACGGGAACCCTGCAACAGATGGCATGGTCCCCACAGAGCCCCCCACTGAACATCGAGTCAGTCTGGGATTACAAGAAGAGACAGAAGCAATTGAGACAGCCGAATTGATAGAAGAACTGTGGAAAATTCTCCAAGAAGCTGGGAACATCCTCTCTGCCAACAACCAAGAAAAACTGTATCCAGGTGTACCTAGGAGAATTGGTGCTGTTTTGAAGGCAAAGGTGGTCACATCAAATATTGATTTAGCTTTTTTTTTTTTTTTTTTTTTTTTTTTAAAAAGTTTACTGGACTTTCTATGTTAATTGATAAATTAAAACCATTTATGGCATTATTTTTGAAGACATCCTCACTGTGCAACATTTTTCCCAAGTGCCTAAAACTTTTGCACAGTACTGTATAGGTCAGGTAACTGCCATAATAGAGGTCTGCATTCCAGCAGAACTCCCGCAGGACCCATGAGACCCGATTAGATTTCTTGTGGAGTGGGATTTAATTTCCAGGTTGAAGGTGGGAGCAGACGGTAAGTCCACGAATTGTGGGCGACAGCGGGCAGTTAAGAGAATATCCTGAAAATCCAATGTGGATAACTTTTTTTATTTATTAAAAAAAAAAAAAGGAAAAAAAAAATAATAATAATAATAATATATATATATATATATATATATATATATATATATATATATATATATATATATATATATATATATTTTACAACTAATTTATTTTTGATTACAATAAACATAAAATATGACGAAAAAAAATATAATGTCTCAAATTATCCAATATTTAGAGTAGGCATGCAGGTAGTTCTTTAGAAAAATTAGCTGAGCAAAGTGTGGACACAGTGTCATCAAAGGACATGAAACTCAATGTGTTAAGAAATCAAGGCAAGTCATATGGACATCATGTCATGCATCAACACAGCAATTAGCTGCACAGCTATTACTGAAAAATTTGATGTTTTTTTGTGTACACTTGATGTCTAATTGTATGGCTTTTGCCCTATGTGGAAAACAAATGCGGGGTTGCGGGAATGGGAGTGGTCGGGGAGAAAATCGGGCGGGTGAACATTCATTTGCTGAAATTGTTTGGGTGAGGGATAGATACTTGTGGGTGCGGGATGGAAAAAACTGTCCCGTGAAGAACTCTATGCCATAATTATTCAAAATGAGAGTTTATTTATTTGAAATACTTAAACTGATACTAAAATATTGTGTTTATAAACAGTATGGTAAAAAAGGCCCCTGAAAATAAATTCCAGGGGGCAAATATTATCCCTTAAAAACAAAGTTTCTGACTCTGTTCTCCACTCACAGAAATGGTATGTTGTGGGCGTGGTGCGACAATAGGGGGAGGGGCTTCATCATCATCATCATCATCATCAGGGTCTTTGACTGGTGATTGCTCTGAGCCTTTTTTTGCTGGTGGTGCATCTTTATCTGAAATGAACAGAGAAGCATAGATAGACATTGTGCATGTGTGTGTGTGTGGGGGAGGGGGAGATACAAACACAGATTAAGAGGGGGCATGAATATGTTTTCATTTACCTGTAAAGCTGAGGTATTTCTGTCTGCCGTTGCCTGTGGAGTCGTAGAATTTCAGCACATCCAGTACAGCCTGAGGGTTTTTCTTCTGCTCTGATTTTGTGATATTGGAGGTCTGCAGCAGCCGAGCCCACTGCTCTGGCATGCCCTGAGCGAGTAAAGAAAGAGGGAAAACAGGGTGAGATGGAGAAATAGGGAATGGGAGAGAAAACAAAGTGTGTATGTGTGAGAGAGAGAGAGAGAGAGAGAGAGAGAGAGAGGGAGAGTTAGGACTCATCTAATAATTAGATTAATTAAACTCCAACAGGCAAATCAAATCAGTTCACCATTACAGGCAAGAGACAGAGTCTGTATGCTAAACAATTTAATTAAAGATCCTCTGCAGTATTTGATGGATTAAGATACAGATCAGAGGCAGCATGGGGAAATTACACCAGCGGAAAGGAGGAAAGTAGGTGTCACTCACAGTGAACTCCCCTGTGACAGAATCAAAGCCCACGTGTATGGTGTGCTCAAAATCTGAAGGGCTAGAAATCTCTGGACGATCTTTATCCTTGTCTTTTTTTCTTCCTTTAACAGAAAGAATAGTTATGGTTAGATGATTCTGGTTACTGGCAAAAAGACAGATTTCTGTGGACAATCTTACAATGAAAAAAAAAGTCTGCGATGAGTACACCTCTGCTTCCAAGACTATTCAGGGTTTATCTCTCTAAAGTTAGAACAAAAAGTGATCAATTACAGATAGGAACACCACTTTTTCTTTCCTGATCTCGATCCAATTCGTGTTCTTTTTTTCTTGATCAGTTTAAAATATCTATATAACACTGTGTGAAACTGATTGGGTGTACTGTTTTATGTGTAAAGAAACACATCATGAGCCCGGCGAGTGCTCCAAGTATTTGACACAACAGGGCGCTGCTCATTCATTCTGAAGTGCGCAGTGCATGCAGAACATGTATTTATTTATTAACCGCAGCCTTGCATGATACACCAAGGTATCGTATGGCTTTAAAAGCCTTTGAATGGACCCTTTTTACAGACTGTGATGACGCATTTCCACCTTTTTTAGCAGCGTAAATCTCGCAAAAAAATGTTTTACGTTTTTTTTAATTTTTTTTTATACATTTTTAACATTATAATTTGTGTTATTTTACCCTGGAATTATGTTAAAGGGTTAACAGCTGTGATAGGGTTCCTAATACATCAGCTGAGTGTGTGACAGTCAATTTAGCCCCTTTCTCTATTCTGACTGTTGTAATCCACATCTCTCTATTTTTTTTTCTTTTGGAAAGCTGTGAAAGCATGATAGGGATTTTTTCTTTTGCTGTTGGAGCAAACGGGTTAGCAAATTATATTTGCTGTTGTCTCCCATTCACCGCTATACAATTTTACCCTGCTAGCGTTTACTTCCGCACTCCAAAACCAGGTATGTGAAAAGGTTCCATCTAATGCAAAAGTTATATACTGTAGACTTATTTAATGGGGCTTTTATGGTTCTTTTATGTTATATTTTGAAGCTTGACAGTATCGGATTTGGATCGGTCTCGTCGGACCGACACCCCGCTTCAATACAAGTTATGCATCATCTACATTTGTGGTATACTATCGATTATCACAGAGATTTTTTTTTAAGTAAAAATGTGGTAACAGTAAGACACTTAAAATGGAAGAAAACCAGACAGTGCAAGAAATGCTAAAAGGTAAAATGTTTCATTTCTGCAGAATTGCAAATATTTTACCCTGAACACATGTAACGCCTGTTTTCCGTGGAACACAAAAGATGATGTCAGGAACAATGTTAACTCCAGTCACCATTCACTTTAATTGCAACTCTTTTTTTTTTTTTTTTTTTTTCATACAATGAAAGTTAATAGTGACTGAGGCTAACATTTTGGGAACAAAATGAGGGTGAGTAAATGATGACATTTGAACTATCTCTTCTCAGCCCACTGGTCTTACCTTTGTCTCCTGCAAGCATGGATATGATCCTGTTGCGGTGTTTGTCCTTCTTTTCCTCAGGGAGGGAGGGTAGGGGTTTAGAGCTCGGGCCTGTTGACATGTTGTCCTTGTTGCCTGTGTTAAAGGTGCTGCTCATTCTGACCGGGGGGGCAGGGGGTTTGTCCTCCAGCTCTCCGTTGTCAGACATGACAGGGAAACACACGCAGAAGGGTTATAGGGTTTCAGAGATCAACCTGCAGGAGGCGGCAGAGAAACATGATTGCTGTGTCAGGACTTTATGTACTAATGACGATCAAGCTACGTGTTATCAAGCTAGGGTTATTGGACATCTTTGCTCACTGAATAAAGCATGGCTGACTGTTATACAGAATCGACGCTGCTAGGTGTCAGTGTAAGTCTAACACAACTGCCGTAGCGACCAGAGGTGCATCTTTAATTCAACATAATAAAACATAATACAACATAATAAAACATAATACAATTGAAAAAGAGCAAATCTGATGCATACAAAATTTCTAAAGTGAAACAAGCACTAATTTTATGCAATATTTAAACAAATTTGCATGAACGTGAAAAGAAAAACCCTTTAAAACAGAAAGAGTTATCTATTTATTGGCAAATCTTTGGGTAGATTTTGGAACTGACACAAGGGAAAGTTAAAAGTATGCGTTGTTATATTATCCTAGCATCAATTAAAAAAAAGTTACCACAGCAATGATAGAGTTTCAAATACACTTGCAGAGGGAGTCCGTAAATTTGCCATCTTTCTCTCTTTTACTGCTGTAATCCACCACCAGCTCTATTTTTTATGACTTAAGATCGATCACATTCTTGCACTAAAAAAGGCTAGACACAGTGCAACAAATACTGTTTAACAGAAAGCAGGTGTCTCAAGATGCTTTTAAAGTTCTTTTTAATTAGAAACATCATCTAAAAAAACAGCACTCCTGCACGAGACGCTGAATAAACAAAAACAAAGTTAAACAAAGATGTTCGTCTAGCACGCGTTTACATAGAAAAACAAATGGATGGTTGCAAAAGCGTTCGGTGTGAACAGCCTCTTACAGTTGGTGGAGGTCCTTGGCCATGGCGTCTTGCTATCTTATAAGCGTTTCTCAGATTAAGCAATGAGTTGTTTAAATGCTTTGTCAGGAAAAATGTTCAACTTGGAAATGTGTCTCGAGATCCTCGCATTCAGTTCCTGTCTGTTGTGTTCCGTCTGTTTGAACAGCCCCTGGCCTGGGCTCATAGTCTGAGCTTCACCACTGAGTTCAGCCGAATACTACTGCTATCTGTGAATATTGCTAGTCTACATACAACTGTACTGAATAAAAAACAATGTGGCATTTCACTGTTATTATGAAGCTTGAGTCTGGTGTAGCAGGAATCAGTGCAAGTGTAATACCATGTGAACTGCCTATTGAAGCGCTCAACCCCCCATTTTACATTTGACTTTAAATTTGAGATTATGCACGACTAAAACTTTATTTTATGCACATTAGTTGAAAATGAACTGCTCTTTTTAACAGCCAGGATAGGCATTTCTATGCAATTATATAACAGTGCTGAATGGTTTATGTATTTATTGCACCCTCTTATGGAATAAGGAAACTATGTCAATTTAAAAATCAGCTGACTTTAAAATTAGAATATTAGTTAATATATATTAATATTTATTTCATTTAAAAAAGTACAATACATTTTCATGGTTCAGTCAGTATTGTTTATTTTTGTAAAAAAGTTCAGCACTATTTTACTTTGTTATTTTTCATTCAGTATCAATTTGTAAAATTGATTAATCAGTTATCGGCAGGCACTGCCCAACTTAGTTGTCGTATCGGTAAAATCCACTATCGGTCGATCTCTGATTAATACTCACTTTAATGCATATTTTGTTTAGATAATCATCAAATTTTCTAAATTGGTTATTATTGGGATTTCGTTGCCACAATAAACTACATCTGAGATTTCATTCAGTTTGATCTCTTGTAGCCTCTATGTCTGTGTCTGTCACAGTAAGGAAAAACTTGAAGAAAATTGTCTTTAAAAATATTTAATAAATCGATTTTAAAAACTATCGGCTTATTAATCAACTTTTTTCACTGCCTTAGTCATCGCTATTGGCAAATTCCAATATTGGTTTAACTCTACTCCCATTCACCGCAGTTTACCATGCTATTATTTACTTCAATGTTCCAAATCTAGAAGTGTGAAGTGTTCATATGGCGGCTGTAGTAATGGGAGTACAGATTTTTAACTCAAGAACATGCATTAACTGAACAAGCCTGATAAATAATGTCTGTTTGCGTGATTTGAGCTAAAGAAGGATAATTTATGATCCCATTGTTGTCAGATTTTTTGCCAGTTTGAAATATGCTATTGAAACAATCTTGACAAACAGTTTTGTACATTTTGTTTTTCCCCATTCAAGTAGATAGGAGCTGTACTTGCATGCCTATTGCCAACATAGAAAATAGCTAGATGGCTGCTGAGACAACTGACCTGCCTTAAAGTGAATTTGGTGTAGCATAGCTGCGCTCTGACAGCAAAAGTGCGTGAATCATCGATTCATCTTGAAGTGCTGAGGTTTTTAAGACATTTCAGTTTAGAAGTTAACAGAATATGTGTGGTTGGCCTCAATTTATACAAAGGTGTTCTTGCCGACAGTCTGTCAAGTCGGGTTAGAAATCAGCCATCATGCAGCTGCCTGTATCCTCTCCACCCCTGTCATCAACATGTCTAAATAAGGTAAAATCCTGTAACACTTCCGTGAGGTCAATGCAGCAAATCAGTCATATGCAACAAAACATCAACGTGACCACAATGTCTTCCTGTCTGAAAGCACAGTTCTACTTTACCCCAGCACTATTCATACAACAAGGAACCTACAAACTGTGATTTAAACTGCACAGAGAGAAGAAGGTCTTACATGATGAGTCTAACATGACCATGTAACATGATGAGTATTTTAGGTGTGGTTGCTTCATGCATCCCTGGCTTAAACTCTTGCTACTGAATTTGTTTCAGATGTAACTGAGCAACGGAACTATAAATAAATAGTTCGGGCTAAATAAATTTGAATGTAAATTACTGACAGTGATGCAAAATTTCAACTTTGTTTGAATGGTGCTTTTCATCTGGTATTTGGTTTAACTGTTATAATGGGGACCTAGTTAAATTCTGGTAAAATACTTTCACCATGAAAGCTTAAATTAAAAAAAAATCTTTTTTTCAAATGTTAAAAATTAAATAACAATAAAAAAATCCCCAAAAGACAAGAAAAACAACTAAGGCCATTCTGCATATAATGACAACACTGCAGAGTTGAGAATCAATCAATAAAGTGTAACTATTGCAAAATTTAGTTTATTGCCAGTCGTCATGAGCCAGTTCCTGTTTCCTTATAGGGAACAAACATAGCCAGAATAATGCCCAGTGCAGCCACTAAAAGACAATGTTTAAGCCATTAGTACTTTCAGAAAGAAACACAATACTCAAAGACTGCATTCCAACAAAGGAAAAGCTGAGAGTTCCAAATAATTGTTAACCGAGACATCTTTGCAAACAAAGAAATCAACATTACCATAAATACATCAAGAAGTTGCAAGTGAAAGTCTGTTAAATTTAAAATCCAACTTCTAAGCAAAACACTTAAACTTGAGAAAAAGGGACATCTAACCCCTATACAACACAAACTCCAAAAACAAATCAAGGAAAAGGTTGAATTCGGAGTGAATTCACAGTGCCATCACTATCACTATCTCACCCTGAAGAACCCTGATGGAGATATCCAGCTGATGTCCCTGGTCCGGTTCTGGCACACTCCTGGGACATGGAGGGTCTTCACTATGATATGTCCACTGTATCTCTCTCTCTTTCTGTGCTTCCACTGAAGTGAGTTGAGAGGGAGGCATGTTGATGCAGGCATGCTTCATTCCACAGCAGGATGAAATGCTGCGAGTGCAGTCATGCCTTTGTGCTGCACATTGCTATGGTGATATACCAGCCCCCAGGCTTGATGTAGGCCCTACATTGGAGACATTATGCTGGACATACCTTTACACACTACTGCCTCTCGCTCTGAAGAACCATGCACGGCCACCACCACCATTACAGATAACAACACACTACTGGGAATGGAAAGTGTTTAAATCTGGATTATAGGAGCTGTTTAAGTGTCTTGGTTAAAGAGCACTGAGAAGAAAATACGGACTTTTTTCTTGAAGTGTTACTTTATTGCAAATTGAACAGGCTTAGCTCTTCACAAAATGCCAGATCCTTGGAAATCTCCAGTATGAAATTATCCACTTTTCCCCCTAAAGAATGTTATTTGGGATCATCAAGTCTTTAATTGCTTTTCCCATAATGACAGTGATTTGAAAATGGGTGTGGCTCACCAGCACACAGCGTTTTATAGGCTCAAATCCACTTACAGTTGAAGTCAGAAGTGTACATACACTTAGGTTGAAGTAATTAAAACTAATTTTTTAACCACTCCACAGATTTCATATAAGCAATCTATAGTTTAGGCAAGTCGTTTAGGACATCTACTTGGCAGCATCATGTTGTGGGGTGCTTTGCTGCAGGAAGGACTGGTGCACTTCACAGAACAGATGGCAGCATGAGGAAGGAAAATTACATGAATATATTGAAGCAACATCTCAAGACATCAGCCAAAATGTTAAAGCTTGGTCGCAAACGGGTCTTCCAAATGGACAATGATCCCAAGCATACCTCCAAAGTTGTGGCAAAATGGCTTAAGGACAACAAAGTCAAGGTACTGGAGTGGCCACCAAAAAGCCCTGACCTCAATCCGATAGAATATTTGTGGACAGAACTGAAGCGTGTGCAAGCAAGGAGGCCTACAAACCTGACTCAGTTACACCAGTTCTGTCTGTAGGAATGGGCCAAAATTCCAGCAACTTATTGTGAGAAGCTTGTGGAAGGCTACCCAAAAGGTTTGACACAAGTTAAACAATTTAAAGGCAATGCTACCAAATACTAACAAAGTAAATTTGTTAAAAACAAATGTAAATTTCTGACCCACTGGGAATGTGATGAAAGAAATAAAATAAATCAAATAAAGACATATATCATTCTCTCTACTATTATTCTCACATTTCACATTCTTAAAATAGTGATCCTAACTGACCTAAGACTGGGAATGTTTTCTACGATTAAATGTCAGAAATTGTGAAAAACTGTGTTTAAATGTATTTGGCTAAGTTGTATGTAAACTTCAACTGTATGCATATTTCATTTCATGAGGTATTCTCCACTTGCAGCACAAGGTTTCATGTTTCTCCATCATAAACTGTTGGCCTGACCTATCACGACTCCTAACGCTTCAGGCTACTGATTCCAAAACCCTTTATGTCAAGCCATGTATAACCTCACAGAAACTCTGAGCTAATAGATATAAGCAAACTGCAAGTATGCATAATATGTGCAAAAAGACTTTGACATAGTGCTGCACAATTAAAAGGGCTGGCTCACCAGCACACACCTGAAAGAGCTTTTCGCTGGGAAAAAGGCCAATTGCATGATTTTGTCATGATGCGAGTATAACTTGCTCAAGCCAGATATCAGCATTAATCCTGCCTCTAATTTGAAGAAACATATCATGGTAAATTTCATATTTCTGCTTACTAGATTCTGTGTCTATAACGTAGCCTGTAATTTAGCTATCTATCACTGAGATTATTGGGTTGATGTGAGAGATTAAGGCAACGTTATCAATAGGGCTGGGCGATAAAACAATCTTGATGTTTATCTGAAAAAAAAAAAAAAAAAAAAAAAGAGACATGTCCTTGATATCGATGATAAACTTTTGAGTAATTTTCTATACTTTGTCTATGTTCTACATCTAGACCAGGGGTGTTCATTACATCGATCACAATAACAAAACAACCACTGGTTGGTTGATCTAGATAAAATATAAAAGATTTACTTTTTATAGTAGCTGCGCACTGTTTGATTGACAGGCGGCTAATGCGCCTAAATGGTCAAATACACTTTATAATTCCACCAATGCCCGTCTTGGTAAGGCATTAATGTAAACGCAGTCGGTTTGGTCTAAAGTGAACGTAAACAGTGGGACAAAAAGTGTATTTGCATCAAAATGTCGGACTTGAAGTGTACATGTAACCGAACTGAGCACTGTCTAGTAGGCTATGTCATATAAAGGCTATTAATCAAACAATAACAAGGAAACGAGAAAACCACTCACTACTTTTGGCTGAATAATTTGAGTAGCTTTAAAAGTATTGATGTAACAGAATAAAACAGTGACATTTTTAATAATACTATTTTTTTAATAATACTGACCCCTGATGTAGAGAGTGTGTTAATTTGTATAATAAATTACCAGGAATGTAGAGATGATAAAATAATTTATAATTATGCTTAGCATTTATCAAGTTTTTTCTAATGCCTGATAGAAAAGTATCAACCTTTGTAGAGCAATACTACAGGCAGAACATTCCACCAGTCACAAACTTCAGAAAATTGTGCATCATGCATTAGAATGAGAACAACTATTGCTGGGCATAAAAGATACAAGAACTAAATCAATATAGAACATTGTATCTCAAAAGGAGTACATTGTGGCCCCTCATGTGCTACTTAAAGAAATAGTTCACTCAAAAATGAAAATTCTCTCATTATTTACTCACCCTCATGCCATCCCAGATGTCTATGACTTTCTTTCTTCTGCAGAACACAAATTAAGATTTTTAGAAGAATATTTCAGCTCTGTAGGTCCATATAATACAAGTGAATGGATGCCAAAATTTTGATGCTCCAAAAAGCACATAAAGGCAGCATAAAAGTAATCCATATGACTCCAGTGGTTTAATCCATAACTTCTGAAGTGATATGATAGGTGTAGTTGAGAAACAGATCAATACTTAAGTCCATGTTTGCTAGAAATTCTTCTCCCTGCCCAGTAGATGGCGATATGCATGAAGAATGTGAATCATCAAAAACAAAAGAAGAAGGGAGGAGAATTTATAGTAAAAATGTATCTGTTTTTCATATCTCTTCTGAAGACATGGATTTAACCACTGGAGTCACATAGATTAGGCTAATTTTATGCTGATTTATGTGATTTTTGGAGCTTCAAATTTTTGGCACCCATTCACTTGCATTGTATGGACCAAAAGAGCTGAGATATTCTTCTAAAAATCTTAATTTGTTTTCTGCTGATGAAAGAAAGTCATGTACATCTGGGATGGCATAAGGGTGACTATATGAAGAGAGAATTGTATATTTTTGTGTGAATTATTCCTTTAAAGCCCGATGTGGCCCCTGTACCAAACAACTGCTCTACTGCCTCTATTGTGAGGGACATGACGCACCCCGCTTTTTTAGTGTTTTTTTTTTTTTTTTTGCATTCCTTGCATTGTTTTGAACATGTTTTATGCGCAACAATAATCTTCTTAGTCGGCATTAAGGGAAATTTAGACCCTACACCTGTAATTTCTCATACATTATGATATTGAAAATAGCCTTTTCATCTTTTCATTTCTGTAGTCATGTCACCCTTTTATTTATTTTTTAAATAAGATTCATGTAGTGTTTACAGTATCATAGATAAGTGATGTATTTTAAAAGCTGTCAATCACAAACACCAATAAAATATCTATATTTTTTATTCTTTCTGGCAAACAGCCATAAAAGGGTATGTAAATTATGTGTGCTACATTTTTAAATTGCAGCATAGAGTTTTTATTATAAAGGGGCATAGCTTTCGCAACTCAGTACTCAATACTCACTACTCATGAGTACTTTTAAATGAGCTACACTTTTACTCTAACTTGAGTAGTTTTTAGGACAGGTACTTTTACTCAGACTACATTTTTATGAAGTAACAGTACTTTTACTTGAGTATTATTTTTCAGTACTCTTTCCACCCCTTCTTGTGACTTTCTTCTGTGTAACCAAATAAAAACAAAAGATATTTTGAAGATTATTTAGACAGTTCTTTTCCATACAACAATGTTCATAGTTACCATGGCTGTTAAGCTCTGAAAATAACAGCATACAGGTTTGGAACAACATGAGGAATAACAATGACAGAATTTCATTTTGGGGTGAACTACTTCAGTTTAATTAAAGCTGCACTACGGAACTTTGTGCTCTCTAGTGACACCTGTGGTTAATACCTAAAATTGCAAACAACTTGTGGAGGAACATTTTACGTCAGCTGTGATTGGGCACTGCTCTTCCGCTTGGATCAATCTCATGGTTTGAGGACTCGGAGATATTTAAGAGGTGAAACTCGTGAAAAGGCTGATATGAGTTCAAACAATAAGACTGTAATATAAAAAATGCAAAATGAGGCTTCAATAGACAGCGATGAAACAAACTTTATTGACCATGTAAATAATATGCAGAAATATGTCAAATATCAATTACAATAATAAACGTTCAATCATTTCTTTGGCAGTTAAGTTATTAGAGAGATGGTTACACACTAAACAAATGAACTTACATTCCTATGCTATGAAATCGGTGCACCATAAACAACTTGAGATGAGCATACATTCATGGGGAACTGCCTTGTACCCAGGGCCGTTTCTAGGCATAGGCGAACTAGGCGGTCGCCTAGGGCACCACCTGCTGGGGAGGGTGCCAAAGAGGAGGCCGCTGCCACAGACACCACCCCCCCCCAACCCCCCCCCCAGCAAGGGCGGCAATGGGTATCTCACCTAGGGCGCCAGAATGGTCTGTAACGGCCCTGCTTGTAACTGCAGTGAAATGCGGAAGTAAACCTTTGCAGGGTAAACTGTGACAGTGGTGAATGGGAGATCCCAGAAAATTTTATTTTCACTTTCCCCTCATTTCACTCATTTGCTCCAAGACCAAAAGAAAAAAAATCCACTATTACATTTGAATGACTTTCCAGAAGAGGAACAAACTAGAGAGCGGTGGATTAAGACAGTAAAATGGGAGAAGATGCCAAATTTACTGTCACTCAGCAGCTGTAATAGAAACCCCCTCGCAGCTGTGGTAATTAGTTTTATAAAACTAATTTCAGGGTAATATGACACAAAGCATAATGTTATAAATTTACACTCAATATTTTAAAAAATGTGCAAGATTTATGCTGCTAAATAAGGTGGAAATGCGTAATCACAGCCTGTGAAAAAGAGGCAAAACTCGATATTTCGAAATTTGAAACATTATTTTCTGCCACGTGATCATAAATGAAATAACCCATCAAACATCACAATCTCTTTATTGCTTTATTTAACCCCACTGCGCTTTTTTCTACACTGTTTACAGGGTTCGCACAAGGTCCTTGAAGTGCTTAAAGTGCTTGAATTCAGCTTTTAGAAATGTAAAAACTAGAATACCTGGAAAATAGCCTTGTTTTGTTGAAAAATGCTTGAGATTAAAACTGACCATTTCTTGGTGTAATGTGTGTCCATCAAAGACGAAATCCTGCACTCAACTTTCATTGAATAATGTGTCTTAATATCCTTTTTGTTCTTTAGAGTCAGATAAAAAAGTAAAAAGAAATATAAAATTTTAATCTCAAATAGCTCATATGCGCTAAAAAAAACGAGACTTCTCTCTTGTTAATGAATGAACCGTAACAGCTGTGAACCATTAAACTCTTAAAGTGACAGTACCATTATAGCGCTTGTTATACAAATGAATTGAACTCAATGTTATTACTTGTAAATTGTATACATTATTTCAAACACTGACAGCTCATATAATTATTATATATACAACTTTAAGAAATAATAATAACTGTTAGAATTATCAGTTATCATGTGGCTTGATTCATGCATCCTTCACAAAGACGAATCTGCCCGATTCCAGCATTGCTGAATCACCCCCAGATCATCACCGATCCTCCACCAAATTTCACAGTGGGTGCGAGACACTGTGGCTTGAAGGCCTCTCCAGGTCTCCGTCTAACCATTAGACGACCAGGTGGAGGATCGGTGATGATCTGGGGGTGCTTCAGCAAGGCTGGAATCGGGCAGATTTGTCTTTGTGAAGGACGCATGAATCAAGCCGCGTACAAGTTTATCCTGGAAGAAAACTTTAATGAAAAACTCTTTAATGCAGTTCTATTTAATGCGTTATAGCTTTATTAAAGTTAAAATAATAAGGAAACTGGCATTTCTCTGTGCGGTCAGCACCTCTTCTATGAGTTGCGCAAAGTGTTCCGATGTAAGGGGTAAGAGATTGAAACTGCACCCGGCTGAGGTACACTCTGTTGCGGGGACGCTCATCCCAGGTGCGCGCGCTTAATGCAGCTAGATTATAATGCGATGGCAATTTATTGAATCATAATATATGTCACTGTGCCACAACCAGGTGGAGGATCGGTGATGATCTGGGGGTGCTTCAGCAAGGCTGGAATCGGGCAGATTTGTCTTTGTGAAGGACGCATGAATCAAGCCGCGTACAAGTTTATCCTGGAAGAAAACTTTAATGAAAAACTCTTTAATGCAGTTCTATTTAATGCGTTATAGCTTTATTAAAGTTAAAATAATAAGGAAACTGGCATTTCTCTGTGCGGTCAGCACCTCTTCTATGAGTTGCGCAAAGTGTTCCGATGTAAGGGGTAAGAGATTGAAACTGCACCCGGCTGAGGTACACTCTGTTGCGGGGACGCTCATCCCAGGTGCGCGCGCTTAATGCAGCTAGATTATAATGCGATGGCAATTTATTGAATCATAATATATGTCACTGTGCCACAACCAGGTGGAGGATCGGTGATGATCTGGGGGTGCTTCAGCAAGGCTGGAATCGGGCAGATTTGTCTTTGTGAAGGACGCATGAATCAAGCCGCGTACAAGGTTATCCTGGAAGAAAACTTGCTTCCTTCTGCTCTGACAGAACTCTGTGGATTGTTTTTTCCAGCAGGACAATGCTCCATGCCACACAACCAGGTCAATCAAGGTGTGGATGGAGGACCACCGGATCCAGACCCTGTCATGGCCAGCCCAATCTCCAGACCTGAACCCCATTGAAAACCTCTGGAATGTGATCCAGAGGAAGATGGATGGCCACAAGCCATCAAACAAAGCCGAGCTGCTTGAATTTTTGCATCAGGAGTGGCATAAAGTCACCCAACAGAAATGTGAAAGACTGGTAGAGATCATGCCAAGACGCATGAAAGCTGTGATTGAAAATCAGGGTTATTCCACCAAATATTGATTTCTGAACTCTTCCCAAGTTAAAACATTAGTATTGTTTTGTTTAAAATGAATATGAACTTGTTTTCTTTGCATTACTTGAGGTCTGAAAACACTGAATCTTTTTTGTTATTTTGACCAGTTGTCATTTTCTGCAAATAAATGCTTTATATGACAATGTTTTTATTTGGAATTTGGGAGAAATGTTGTCAGTACTTTATAGAATAAAACAAATATGTTCATTTTACTCAAACACATACCTATAAATAGTAAATCCAGAGAAACTGATAATTTTATAGCGGTCTCTTAAAAAAAGCTGTATATAAAAAAAAACACTTCAACATACTTTCACGACAGGTTCTCTTCAGTTATATGGCTTGTTCTGCATCTGATCAGCATGTAGACCACTATTTTTGAAGGCTCAATTGTTTGTGATCTTTTCTTATAGTGAAAGGTATATGAGAAACTCTTTTTATATAAACTTTGTGCATTTATATTGTGTATTAAAGAACTTTATTTTGATGAGAAATTATGTGCATTTTGCGCAAACATTTTCCAAAAATTAAACACAATTTTCTGCCATACTTTAAGTGTTATCAAATCGAGTCGAGATAATATCGAATCGTCAACCTCATATCGTTCATCGAACAGAATCATGAGATAACCATATCTTCCCATCTCTACTACTCTAATATAGAGCTGCACGATAAATCGTTAAAAGATCGCAATCTCAATTCAGACACCCACGTGATCTCATTTCTAAATGACAATGATTCTGCAATGTATGTTATATATATATATATATATATATATATATATATATATATATTTTATCCCCTTTTCTCCCAATTTGGATTGCCCAATTCCCACTACTTAGTAGGTTCTCGTGGTGGCACGGTTACTACACTGGGTGGCAGAGGACAAGTCTCACTTGCCTCCGCTTCTGAGACAGCCAATCCACGCTTCTTATCACGTGGCTCGCTGTGCATGACACCGCGGAGACTCACAGCACGGAGGCTCATGCTACTTTCCACGATCCACGCACAACTTACCATGCGTCCCATTGAGAGCGAGAACCCCTAATCGTGACCACAAGGAGTTTACCCCATGTGACTCTACCCTCCCTAACAACCAGGCCAATTTGGTTGCTAAGGAGACCTAGCTGGAGTCACTCAGCACGCCCTGGATTCGAACTCGTGATTCCAGGGGTGTTAGTGAGCGTCAATACTCGCTGAGCTACCCAGGCCCCATTCTGCAATGTACATAAACGTTCCAGTAGCATGCATTTGTAAGGCGGTCAAATTTAAATTAAAAATTCACTTCAAGATGTGTTTTTAAATGTTGATATACTTTATATAGCATCTACAAATCACAGCGCTCCTGCACGAGATGCTGAATAAACTAAAACGCAACGGCCAATAGGGATGAAACGATTAGTCTACGTTATCGACAACGTCGACAATAAAAAATTGTCGACAAAAAATTTCATTGTCGAATAGTTGTTTGATCTTAACGTAACATAAATCATATGAAACTCTAATGATTGCACACAAGAGCAGTACTGCAGCTTGCGCCTGACTGAGGAGAGGAAGAAATCACATCTCACAGTCCAGACACACTCTAAACTTTCCAAACAGCTTCAGGTGATGTAGATCGCAAAGTATGAGGGAATTATAATGCAAAAATACAAAATAAGTAAATACAGAAGCACTCTTGTTGTGGAATAAGTAGAGCCGGAGCTGACGCTCAGCTTAAGGAAAACTTGCGTGTCGAGCGTCTTTAAAGGAAACACCCCGGCGTTACATCTTTAATGCAGTTCTATTTAATGCGTTATAGCTTTATTAAAGTTAAAATAATAAGGAAACTGGCATTTCTCTGTGCGGTCAGCACCTCTTCTATGAGTTGCACAAAGTGTCCCGATGTAAGGGGGAAGAGATTGAAACTGCACCCGGCTGAGGTACACTCTGTTGCGGGGGCGCTCATCCATCGAGGGCGCGCGCTTAATGCAGCTAGATTATAACGCGATGGCAACTTATTGAATCATAATATATGTCACTGTGCATTTCTTATCGTGAAGAAAATTGGCAAAACACAGCTTTATTAATAAGAGAGAGTTTGTTTTTTTGTGAGTTAAAGATGGATTGAAGTGAACAAAAAGGTGAGAGAGGGTAGTCTTCACCCCATTATACACTGCAAAAAAATATTTTTTTATTTGTTTTTGTTTTGGTTTGTTTTCCAATATAAATATCTAAAACTCCTTTAAAATAATGTACATTTACTTTAGCAGCTATACTGCAGAATAATTTTTTTTTTTTAATTATCTGAGAATAATAAAAAAATACAAATATTTTAAAATATCTTAAAAAAAAAAAAAAAAAAAAAAAAAGATGCATTCACCTGAGAAGCAGCATAAGATATTTAGACTTGCTTTTAGAGAACAGATATTGAATATAAGTGTATTTTGTCTTTACTGCACTCGCAGAAGTATAACCAAATGAAAAAATACACTTATATACAAAATACATTTATATTTAAGAAACATTCTCTTAAAGTCTAAATATCTTGTTACTTCTCAAGTAAATGTATCTTGTTTTAAGGATTTTTAGACAATTTTAAATGGAAAAAAGACAAATACACTTGATAACAATAGGATTTTTTTTGTAATGAAATTTTTACTGAATTAAACTTAATAAAAAGTATTTTTTTCCCTTTAATTCAGTGAATGTCATTTGGAGGTATTTTTAAAAGATGATTTTGTCCTCTTTATTGTTAGCAAGCACATTTAATACAACCTTTTAAGTCGGGGCACAAGCTGAATAGTCGGTTTAGAGCTAATGATTAATCGTTGCAATAATTGCCCGAATAGTCGAATAATCGTTTTAATAATCATTAGATTAGTCGATTATCAAAATAATTGTAAGTTGCAGCCCTAATGGCCAAAGACGTTTTTCCAGCACAGTGCTTTACAAACTGCAGGTTGCAGACACGATTAGCTAGGAGTGTGAGATAATCTCTGTTCAGTTCAATATTTTAATAGCCACCGATGCTACTAAAATACCAGCATTACCAATATCTGACTAAATTCACTACCTGTGCACTGTTTGATCACAGCCAGCATCTTTCAAACGCTTACATGCATGTCTGCCCATGCACTTGTGTCTTGTGATGAATGCAGCGCACCTGCACGAGACTCCGCACAGTTTTTTATCAAAATACCCCTCTTTAGGTGATACTAATGTAAACACAGCTGTTAATGAATTACCAGTGTAAACAGACGGGATTAAATCTGCACTGTTTTGATGAGATATTAAAGCAAACACAGCCATTAATGTATAAGCAGACAGGACAAATTCCTTCAAAATGTTAGATTTGTGCGATGTCTGTTATAGGCATTCAGGCATTCTTACTGCATCAAATCAGTATTAATGTAGATCTCTCATACAGTAAAGAGTGTCAAGTATTTTAGTTTCGTTTTGCATGAAATTACCTTTTTTAATGTTTTATATTATAATTTTTTAAATGTTTAATTGCTACTGTTGCTAAAACACTTAAAGCACTGTTTACTCTGTTCTCTTTAATTACTGGCTCTTGAATAATTCCTTTACAAGCATGAAGCAAATTTTACAAGGGAAAAATTTAAGGCCTCATTGTTTGAATTTAAATTGTTAATATTTATAAAAAAAATAAAAATAAAAAAAAATACTTTTGTAAAATAAGTGTTTTATTGCATATTTGCTTAAAAGTGCAATACCAAGTTAACATAGAACTGTTAATGAAGCTTTTTTTTAATGAAGTTTTTGAACAGGATATTTTATTTTATTTTTTCACAAGGTGCTGTTTGGTTTATAATGTATTCGTTGCACCCTCTTGTGGACTTGGGACATTTTACATTTATATATTTGATTTACAACTTTATTGCATTTTTCCATAGATTGAAGCAGAGAACATTTTGTCAGAACCTCTAGTAAATTATATGTTACCCCTTACATCCAGGTTTTGTAAATCACTGAAATAAGCATTTTTCTTCAGAATTGTGATCTTTATTCTAAATAAAAAAAAAAAAAACATGATTCTCAATTTATCCAGAATCGTGCAGCTCTACTCGAATATTGCAAATTCATTTTCCTTTCTGCATTTCCCTGCCGTGAGCAGCGCTGAATTACACTGATCCCTCACCAAATCTCACAGTTACAATTGAGTGCACTGGGGGGCGCTGTGGATATGTGCTTTTGAGGTGTTGGATGAGAGAGGTGTAATTGTGTCTGTGCAGTAGAGCTGTCAATTGAGCAGAGAAACTAAATTCACATTTTTACCTTAAATATTTTCAAAATTTGAATAATATTCCAATTTTAGTCATCTGATTCTTAAACTGACGTTGTTTCCTTAGTCCACAAGAGGGCACAATAAATACATAAACCATACAGCACCGTTATATTATTGCATAGAACATTCCTGGCTGTTAAAAAAAAAAAAAGCATTTAGTTTTCAACTAATGTGCATAAATAAATAAATAAAAAGTTTTAGTTGGTCCATATTCTCAAATGTTAAGTCAAAAGTAAAATGGGGGGACGCTTTAATAGGCAGTCCACATGGTGTAACACTTGCACTGATGCCACAGTATACTACCCCAGACACAAGCTCCATAATAACAGCAAAATATCACTTTTTTTTTTTTATTCATTACAGTTGTATATAGGGTAGCAATATTCACAGACAGCAGTGGTATTCGGGTGAAGCGGCTCAGACTATGAGCCCAGGCCAGTGGCTGTTCACACAGATGGAACACAACAGAATGGAACAGCACGCAAGGATCTCGAGACACACATTTCCAAGTTGAACATCTTTCCCGACAAAGCATTAAAAACTCATTGCTTAATCTGAGAAATGCTTATAAGAGAGCAAGACGCAACGGCCAAGTACCTCCACCTACTGTAAGGGGCCGTTCACACCAAACGTGTCGTTTTGCAACCATTCATTTGTTTTTCTTTGTAAACGTGCGCTAGACGAACGTCTTGTTTCGCTTTATTTTTGTTTACTCAGTGTCTCATGCAGGAGTGCTGTTTTATATGCTGTCTTATTCAAAAGAACTTTAAAAAGCATATTGAGACACCTGCTTTCTGTTAAACTGTATTTGTTGCGCTGTCTAGCCTTTTTTAGCACAAGAATGCGATCGATCTGAAGTCATCGTCAGTGCTTGGCACACAAATTCGACTGCACAGTTTTAGCATTTTAATGTGCATTTTTTTTTTCTTAAATTCAATGAATATTCAAATCTTAATTTGACAGCCCTACTGTGCAGAGCCCTTCTGGTCTGTGCTTCTAAAGCAAAGCGAAGTTATATTACAAAGCAATACTTGTAATATATTGATTCGTATCGAATCATCCTCTATATGTGTTTGATTCAAACCAACTGATGAGGATCTGCTTTTATTGGTGGAAAGAAATGGGAAGCAAACTCAGAAGCTGATGAGACCGGTGTGTGTTTGTGTGTTAAATCTCTGAACAAAGGCAGAGCACATTTTATAAAAAGCAAACTTTCACCATTTGTTTTTCTAAATAAGAACGTCTGAAATTATAAAAATGTGATAGCCTTTATGTAGACTAAGAGTTTATATCTGTGCATTACCTCATGCTGTTCAGTATATGCCTTATTCATGCAAGTGCCATTTTTTATTTTGAATGGGAATGACAAAGAGGCCGTGAGGGATAGACTTACCATCTCTTCACTGGCACGAACGGTATAAAGCTGTATAAGGCTCCTTGATCACATCTGATTTTCCACAACTCACATTGTCTGGAATTCTTTGTATACTGATTGTTCTTGGACAGATATTTTATCAATGTTTGGTAAGCGGAATGATCCAAAATGATCAATGGTGATGAAAATGATCATTTAAACTGCAGTACAGCTCATTGAAGAGACTGTAAGTCTATCCCTCACAGCCTCACTGTCATTCCCATTCAAAATCAAAGATGGCGCTAGCGTGTATAAGGTCTAGTGGTTTCTATGTAAGCTCCAGGTGAGTGCAAATATTTTTTACTGTTATTTTTAAATCTTTTTTATTTTCCAATGTTATTAATATATTGTTCATTTAATTTTTTTCCAAAAGGAAAGCATAGTTTGAAACCATTCTTGGTAACGTTTGTGAATAAAACAAAATATAAGATACACGTACGTGTAATACAAATTTTTTTTTTTTTTTTTACGTGCATTTAATGATATAGTAATTGTGCTTGTTTTCTGTGGGTTAGAGTACTCGACTACAAAATTACTTAAAAATGCCCATCCCTTATTGTAACCAAATAAGTCTTACATAGTGCAGCTTTAAGAAAACAAAGAAATAAACAAACAACAGGCTACACCATCTTTTCTCCAAAGACATCATAAATGTACTTTTACTTTTTCCATCCATAGCATGCATGATAATTAGGTAGGAGCTCAGCCAAAGCCTGCAAGCTGAAAAGGGGAAGCTAGAACAAAAATGCCAGACAAAGCTCATGGGGAAAGCCACACCAAGCCTAAACTAACCAGCATACTGTATATTTGCTTTTCACAGTTAGAGGCTTTTCGGGCAAAAGTAAACATAAGGTGCAAGTGACTATGCATGAGATGTGGGCCCTCGATATGAATGCAAGCTTTAAACCAACAAAACATGATGCACTGATAAATCTGCATAGATCCCACTCATAATCAAAGATCCTGAGTGGCTTGAATTTCTGATGCATTACCTAACATATTCTAGCAATGTTAGTTTTGATAGTGCTGATTAAAATCTTCAAGCAGCCACTTGAGACAGTGAACCAAAAAACACATCAGCAGAGTGCCTCCACTTCCTATTACTCACTTCCCCTCAGCTTCTGATTGGTGGAAGGTAACAGAAGCATTTCCCGATCCCAGGGGTGCCACGACCACTATACTGTAGTAGGTCACACACTTGAACTTAATCTCACCAGCTGGACCAAAACAAAGCTATGTGAGCACGCCTCTCTTTTACAGATGTGGCGTTGTGTAGAGGAACTGTTTACAGGAAGACAGACCAGGGGCCTTTTGTATTTGCAGCTTCTATAAAAGGAAATATTGAGCAAGGCTTCCTGAACTACCTCTAGCGGCCCTTCTCTTTCTTTGCTATACACCTTATACACACTAGTGCCATCTTTGGTTTTTGAATGGGAATGACAACGAGGCTGTGAGGGATAGACTTAGTCTCTTCAATGAGTTGTACTGTAGTTTAAAGTGTTTTTGGATCATTCTGCAGACAAAACATTGATAAAATATCTGTCCAAGAACATTCACTATACAAAGAACTCCAGACAACATGAGTTGTAGAAAATCAGATGTGATCTAGGAGCTTTATACCGTTTGTGCCATTGAAGAGATGGCAAGTCACAGCCTCGTTGTCATTCCCATTTAAAATCTAATATTGCGCTAGCGTGAATAAGGTCTATTGGACAATGTAGGCATGTCAGAGCTTCCTTACTTCCCAATTCCTTCTTATAATTCATAACATAAATACAACATCCAAGTGACTTTGCATAGGACATATCATGTCCATATTAAACAAAAAAGGCCTTGTGGTTATAAGACATTAAAATGGACCCGTAGAAGGTTTCCAGTCTATGTAGTACATAGTGTAGAAGGTTGAGAAACTTCACATTCTATCTTTTTTTTTTTTTTTAATAAAAGCATGCCTAGAGTTTATAGCTTGCATATTTAAGACACCTTTACAATGCCAGCTAAAACATGATCTACTTGGAATTCTAAACTCCAATTTACAGTACAGAGTAGAACTGAGACACTTGTTTGATTGCAGTTTGACATGTGAATTTTACAGGGTCATATACAGTTTTTAATAAGGTATTTGACAAGCATTTCAGAAATGTAACTACAGATCATGTATACATTCAAATATTCTTGTGATCACTTAAACCTAAGATTAACACTTTGCCATGTCGCATCCACGAAGTAGTAGTCAGTGACCTTAATAAATATTATCCACAGGGTTTGGACTTCTCATGACACATCATTTTGAAAATAAATAAATAAACAGCCAACAAACATCTAATCGGAGAGGCGCTTCGTCTCAAACAGCTCTGCATTATCGAAACAAGGCTGTCCATGTGTTATAAACACAAGCTCAATGATAAGCCAGCAATAAACATCAAACTTGGAGCTGATGCTGGCCGAGCAGATGCCAAGATTAGACCAGTTTAGCATGTTCAACTCACCAGAACTCCAGAAGACCTCTTCAAAGTGTTAGCTCCGCCTTTTTCCACCCTGCTAAACTGATTTTTTTCTGCAAGTAAAACGAGGGTAACTCCCTGGAGAGTATAGTTTGGGAAGCCGTATCAACGTGCTTGTGAGTTCTTTGGAGTTAACAACTTCTTGGAGCCGGGATCTGTCTGCTATGGCGGAGGGGAAGCGGAACTGTCGACCCAGCCCAATCTTTGGACTAGTGTTGATTTTTAAAATGGCCGTTTTTATGCTATTGGTTTAAAAACCTCCACAAGTATTCATAAATAAAGTGAACTATTTATTTCACTTATTATTATATTCTTGGACGGTTTTTTGCAAACTCAAACTACTACTCTGGGTCTGCAAAATGGTTCCGTCCATGAGTTCTGACGGCACTGTTGCATGACGGGAAACGTATTCCAGACTTTAATGAAGGGAGCTGAGATGGAGTGCTTAGAAAACTCCATTTCCACATGTCGATTTCCAACTTTGCCAAAAACGCA
Source organism: Myxocyprinus asiaticus (assembly GCF_019703515.2). Classification (NCBI taxonomy): domain Eukaryota; kingdom Metazoa; phylum Chordata; class Actinopteri; order Cypriniformes; family Catostomidae; genus Myxocyprinus; species Myxocyprinus asiaticus. Next base: position 39,389,327 of record NC_059348.1, on the reverse strand, counting down.
TTTCATTCCACACCGGGTTGAGAGGCGTTCTAACGGGTTTAACCCTTAAATGCACGGGTGTCTCGCCAAACATTATTATATACCTCGGGTCTTTAGAAAATGGATCTACAAAATGCCCAATGTAAAATAATAATAATAATAATTATAATGACAAGTAGTAAATAATAGAATAGAATCTATTCTGACACATTTTTATGTTTTATCTTTTATATATCAAAGAGATAATGCAATAAATATAGAACAGGATTCATAACTTCCTCAATAAAATTTGAGACTAAAATTGAGCTACACATAGCACACAAGCATTTTCTGAGGCCCCTTTTGAGTCTAAATAGATGCACAACTTACATAATTTCAGTAGTACACCCAAATGACAATAGCCAAATCATACTGTTCATGTGTTACACTTGCTATAGTTTACTTCCACGTTGCTTCTTCATCAAATAGCAATGCCAAATGTAAATCAAGTCAACCACTGAAAAATCAGCGCTACATTGAGCAGCAAAAAGCACATTTAAGTATGTGTAGACGCATATGTAATATTGATAAATCACCATATTCACATAGAAAATCATCATGATATCCAGTTTTCCTGAGCAACCACTGGCCAGCGCCATGATGATTCTGATAGCCTGTTTTGTATTTCTGGTCTCGAGACACCAAGTAAAAACTGCCAAAACGAGTGATCCAGAGGAGAACAACTATTAAGTGTTACTTGGAGTAAAAATGAATTTTATTGTCACCTTGTGCAGTTGTTGGCTGTCATAGCAGCTCAGAATAATTAATGATATCAACGTAACTCACCTCAGATCATCGCTTTATGTCATCTACACACTCAGGTTAGGCACTGTATAAATAAAATAAAAAAATGCTCATCTGAACTATGTGCATGTTTTTTGACAATCTTTATAAATGTAATACCTTAAACATTACCTGCTAAGAATATCAGCTGATGCGAGTGAAAACACTGGAGACCGGATATTGAAAACAGTCGAATCGTGGAACACTTCCGCGTTCAGAAAAATGGTGGATAGTAGTCATCTGTAGGAATGTACTAATTCATCTTTTAATCAACAAATAAATATATATCCTGTGATAGTAAATGTATTACTAGACACTATTACATATGCCAGGTCTTTAATTACCCTAAACACTTCTGGTAATTATTAAGCAGTTATAAAAAAATATATTTTTGTTTTTGTCTTTTCTTTTTGTTGCACTATTCAGAAGTAAAAGGTTGAGGAATTCTAAAGAGGTATGTGCATAACTCCAAAAAATAGATAAGGTACAGGGGATGGAATGAGGTCCCGTGTCACTAAAGACTTGAGGTATACATTTAAGGGTTAAAGTTTTGTAAGTGTGAGATATTATTTACCTAAACTTATAAACAGACGTTTCAGCGACGTAACTTAGAATGAGACAAACGTGTAATACAAATAAGAGGAAATAAATGTGTGCATCATTATAAATAAACTTTATTTAGAATTCCAATGAAAAGAGATCCAAGCTCTCTGCAGGCACCAAAGTAAATACATTTAACATTCTTCCTTGTCATGACATCCCCAGTCATCTACTGTATGCATAGCAAAGGCACTGATCCACAAAGATTATTGATTTCCCAAATACAAGATACAAAGAATAATTTGTTATTCCATAAAGTGGCTGTATCTTTGATTTAGGATGCATGTGGGAGTAGACTTTATTTTTTTCTCATATCTTGGATGCATCGTGGGCAGTACCTGTTAATAGAGAACATGACTCTAAACAAATGCAGCATTTTATTCAAAAGAAAGTCTGTGTGTGGAGAGTCCACATAAAAGGAGGACACAGTAAGGTGAGTCGTCTTACCACTTTCCCTTTGGTTTAGTTGTTAGGCCGACACAAGCAAAGTGAAACCATTCAATAGGACACTGTTAGAAGAGAATGAACCCATTAATTCTTTAACATAGCAATAATAACATACAACATGACTTTCCACGATTATGTATTACAGTGCCTAGTCATTCTCAATGGACTGGCAGTACAGTAAAGTACAGTACAGTGGACAGATAACTCTGGTATACTCACATCCGCATTGTCACATCCAATCATTTCTCCATATGAAACTTGACTACACAAGCAGTATGTGGGTTCATTAGGGTCCACCGGCATATCTAGGACATCTGATGGGTGCATGGAAAGGAGAGCTTCACTTACACTCGGACTATGAAGAGGGCGTAAAAGAGAAAATACAAAAGAAAGAGTTGAATACAAAGCCAGAATAAAACGTTGTCCTAATTTCATGTTTTCTAATAATGACTTTTTGTATGGCAGACCATGTTATTGTTATATGTTAATGTGCACTCAGTAATTTTTTCCTCTTTAAAAAAGTTTTACTCCTAAATACATTTTAATTTTGAAACATATTGAAAGATTATGAGCACTCACATGAAATGAGGACTGTAGTCGTATCAGTAACCTTATAAAAGTGGTTTTATTCTACATGTGGCAGGAGTGTCCTCATGGGGGCTGCCATTTTAGAATTACATGACCAGCTGAATACTACTCACTTAATCTCAGTAACCCTTTTGTTATTGGACACTTTCACGCTTGGATTAAATTAATCATTGCTGATTGTGAATAGCGAATTTCTACAAAGGCATCTGTAACTGAAAACTATTAATTTTGAAGGATGCTGCATCCACACCACTAGGTGTCACTAAGTCCAAAATGACACGAACAAAAAGTTACTGAGTGCACCTTTAAAGTTATGTATATAGTGAATGTAAATAATCCATTTTTTTTTTTTTTTTTTTTTTTTAGAAATGGCATAGTCAGATCTAAATAAAATATACTTAGACATTAGTCAAATGTAACCATTTAATCCCAATACCTGTTTTTCTGTCTTTTGAGTTTGGGTGACTCTTGATCTGATTCTTTCTTGTCTCTCCCATGGGATCCCCTCTTATCTTTGATATTTGTATCCTCTGAAATGACAATTTAGTTGGTTTATTCTTATCATATGTTGCTTGACACACAAATACAGCAAAGGGATTCACTGGGTGATAATTTTATTCATGTGTGCATATATATATACAGGTGCATCTCAATAAATTAGAATGTCGTGGAAAAGTTCATTTATTTCAGTAATTCAACTCAAATTGTGAAACTCGTGTATTAAATAAATTCAGTGCACACAGACTGAAGTAGTTTAAGTCTTTGGTTCTTTTAATTGTGATGATTTTGGCTCACATTTAACAAAAAAATTAGAATACATCATAAGACCAATAAAAAAAAACATTTTTAGTGAATTGTTGGCCTTCTGGAAAGTATGTTCATTTACTGTATATGTACTCAATACTTGGTAGGGGCTCCTTTTGCTTTAATTACTGCCTCAATTCGGCGTGGCATGGAGGTGATCAGTTTGTGGCACTGCCAAGGTGGTATGGAAGCCCAGGTTTCTTTGACAGTGGCCTTCAGCTCATCTGCATTTTTTGGTCTCTTGTTTCTCATTTTCCTCTTGACAATACCCCATAGATTCTCTATGGGGTTCAGGTCTGGTGAGTTTGCTGGTCAGTCAAGCACACCAACACCATGGTCATTTAACCAACTTTTGGTGCTTTTGGCAGTGTGGGCAGGTGCCAAATCCTGCTGGAAAATGAAATCAGCATCTTTAAAAAGCTGGTCAGCAGAAGGAAGCATGAAGTGCTCCAAATTTTCTTGGTAAACGGGTGCAGTGACTTTGGTTTTCAAAACACACAATGGACCAACACCAGCAGATGACATTGCACCCCAAATCATCACAGACTGTGGAAACTTAACACTGGACTTCAAGCAACTTGGGCTATGAGCTTCTCCACCCTTCCTCCAGACTCTAGGACCTTGGTTTCCAAATGAAATACAAAACTTGCTCTCATCTGAAAAGAGGACTTTGGAACACTGGGCAACAGTCCAGTTCTTCTTCTCCTTAGCCCAGGTAAGACGCCTCTGACGTTGTCTGTGGTTCAGGAGTGGCTTAACAAGAGGAATACGACAACTGTAGCCAAATTCCTTGACATGTCTGTGTGTGGTGGCTCTTGATGCCTTGACCCCAGCCCCAAATTCTTGAATCGATTTTGCTTGACAATCATAAGGCTGCGGTTCTCTCAGTTGGTTGTGCATCTTTTTCTTCCACACTTTTTCCTTCCACTCAACTTTCTGTTAACATGCTTGGATACAGCACTCTGTGAACAGCCAGCTTCTTTGGCAATGAATGTTTGTGGCTTACCCTCCTTGTGAAGGATGTCAATGATTGTCTTCTGGACAACTGTCAGATCAGCAGTCTTCCCCATGATTTTGTAGCCTAGTGAACTAAACTGAGAGACCATTTTGAAGGCTTTGCAGGTGTTTTGAGTTGATTAGCTAATTGGCATGTCAAAATATTCTAATTTTTTGAGATAGTGAATTGGTGGGTTTTTGTTAAATGTGAGCCAAAATCATCACAATTAAAAGAACCAAAGACTTAAACTACTTCAGTCTGTGTGTATTGAATTTATTTAATACACAAGTTTCACAATTTGAGTTGAATTACTGAAATAAATGAACTTTTCCACGACATTCTAATTTATTGAGATGCACCTGTATATATATATATATTACATACACACTTGAAAGTTCTGATCAAACAACACTTACTTCGAGATAGCTTTTCATCTGAGCTATCCTGGCTTCCTGGATCCAGTTTCTCCTTCAGGTCATTCTCAAAGCGTGCTAGATCAGCATCCAACCGACGAATATGTTTATCCACCTGGAAATGCAAGCAGAATGGTTTACTTGATGTATCGTTGTAAAAGCTAACCCAAAACTCAGAACTCTGCAACTTACCATTTCATATATCTGCAGTGCAAGCTGAACTTTGTCATCGCTGAACTCTTTGCATTTGTTGTAGGCATTTTCAATCTTCTTTAAATGCTGGACACGTTCTTCAGATTCCAGATTCCTTACTTTTTCAATATACTCAGCAGCTAGTTCACTAATCTCAGCTTTTTTCTCTGTGGACAACAGCAAACACTTGATGGTAAGTGGGTATGTTAATTGTAATGAACTCGATAATCTGCAGTGCCACTAGGTACTTATGATACTGATCCAAACACGCATACCTTCAGTCCTATTATCCAAATCGCCCATCAATGAAAAGTTTCTCTGCAACTCGAAGGGAAGTCCCTCAATACCTGGAGTAAAGAATTGGTTGTAAAGAATCTTTCAAACTCTAGTTACTTAAATGGCTGGACGACGACGACGACAACAACAACAACAACAACATGAATCAGCTGCAGTAAGCCAATTTTGCATACTAGCCAAGGGCGTTATAAGATATAAAAACATGATACAGGCACTCATTCATTTACATTTCAGAATTCTATCGTAACTTTTACTTATTGTGCACTAATAAGTGGCCAATCCCATCGTGAACATTAACTTATCAATGGTAGTTTATAAGTTACTCCTCAACTCATAAATCGACCGCAAGAGGACTCGATCATATTCACATACAAATGTGTCCGGCAACATGTTTAGAAGAGTGTGATTGAAAAACTTACTGTCTAAATAATGTTCTAAATACATTCCTTTTGCCATTTTTTAGTAGTGTTGGCTTTTACTGCATGCGTGGACGATGATGAGATTTATTTAACCCGCGCCGAATTTCCCTGCCTGGACTTGCTGCACAACTTAATAGACCTTTATATAAAAATGATAAACCTAACAGCTCTAAAGTCATGACATTAGACTAGCAACATGGTTTATATATCATGTATATCCTGTATCATCTTCATCTTTGGTAAATATAGTGACTAGTTGCTCTACATTGCCATCTATCCCAGTGAAGGAGATTTTATTTTTATTTTTTATTTTTTTTATAGAAGCGCTAGTTACAAGATAAATGCATGTTAGTGGTGATTATATATTTTTAAAAGTATAATATATCGATAGGTACTGTAGATCTTCCAAATATTAACTGCAGCTTTAAAATTTTTGTTAACGTTTTAATCAAAATTGAGTGACAAGACAAACTTACCACAAGGTGGCAGTGTCGTCGTAGGTACTTACTCCACCTTATAATAAAAATGACATTTTATGCTGACTTAGAGCTAAACCAAAGGATTGTTTGGTTGGAGGTGAGGGCATTAACAGCAGATAACGGCCTTATTTTGTTATTTTATTTATTTCATTATGTTGTTTTAAAGTTAATCTAGGCCTACCCTCAACATTTCACCATTTCAGGCTTTGTGATTCACCATAATTTAATAGCATTGATGTTCTCCTTTCTCCAAGCTGCCAATCACAGGAATCAGTTAGCAGAAGCCTGAATTGCTTCAGAAGATCAATATACTGCATACTGCAACTTTCCGCTGTACATATGAAGCTACTGCGTTCTCATACCTCTTATAGTATCAACAAAAAGTAACTGGATTTCCAAAACACTTTCTGATGAGAACTTGACAACGATAAAGAGAGACTTCATTGGATCAATCTCTTTTTACAGATCACTGTTACTCCAGAATCTGCTGTGCACTAGAAGGCCACTGTGACTAAAACACATTCAACACTCATACAAAAAAGGAAACATGAGTCATATGCCATAAAATCATGCTTGGACTCCACAAAAACAAAGTTCTAATGTAATTGTTTTTAAATAGGGTTAGGGTTAGTGCTAAAGTGAAAATTAGCAAAAACTGGATAGACTGGATAGCCCTGGATTATATTCCAACATCATACAGAACAATCAATTGGAATCCCTCCCAGTTAAAAAGAAATTGTCTCTTTGGATTTTATACCTATATATATATATATATATATATATATATGTATGTGTGTGTGTGTGTGTGTGTGTGTGTCTTTGAAACAAGCCAGATGTGATATTTATAGACAATAAGGAAAATCTGTTGTTTATAGGTGAATGACTCCACCCTGGCTTTTCATTTAGCACTTGCAAGTGATGGAAGCAGTAACAAGACCTACCACAGGTGTTTAGAGCTCGGAATATCTTATTTTTATATATTAACTACATTATTCACACTGCAAAGATATGACATTGTGGAACAGGAATATACTTTTTGTGACAGTATTTATTTTAGGTATGCATTTGTACTTTCTTGGCATTTTTATTCATAACGTTAAATATGCTCTTGTGGACAATGATTTATGTTTGATTCTACAGGATGCACAGCACAGGACGAAGTATTACAGTCCAAAAGAGTTATGACAGCTTATGAAAATGGAACAGTCACTCTTAATTGCACTTACAAAGCAACAAGCACTCAATTTCCAAATCTCTTCTGGTACCAACAGAAGATAAATGGATCCCCTAAATACATGCTGATAAGACTTTCTGGGTCTGCCAACAATGATGAAGAGTTCAAGGGGAGATTTAATGCTAGTCTAAACACATCTTCATTGTCAGTTCCTCTGACCATCCAGAATCTGCATGTGTCTGACTCTGCTGTGTACTACTGTGCTCTGAAGGCCACTGTGACTAAAGCACATTCAGCACTCATACAATAACCCTCATTACTTTATTTCTAAAGTTTGTTTTTAACTGTGTAGTGACAATTCCTTGTGTTTTAAAAGTAGTTTGAAAAGCAGTCATATTTTAGCAATTTATATAAACACATTTTATGGTGGTTTCAATCTTGTAAATTGATCTGTATTAATATTTTATAATAATTGTGTAATGGCTATACCAGAGGGGGGTAGAATATATCACACAGCCAACCCTGAGCCTGGGAGGAGATATAGGTGCATAATATTTCTGTTACCAAGAACAGTCACAGAGACTAAATCAGATCACTCTACTTGTACTTGGATGATTCTTCTTTACTTCAGTCTGCAGGTGGTAATTTCTTCAATCTAATTTACTAAAATCATGATGCAGTGGCTGAAGAATTTGTTTCTTTTTGCTGTGCTTCTTTTAGGTATGGTAATATTTTTCTTATTTATCCTTGAACATTTTCATGGGCATTTCTGTCTAGATGACATTGCCTTATGTAACAAAACTAATTTAATATGTTTTTACAGAATGCAGAGCGGAAGAGACAGTCAGCAATCCAGTAAAACATCAGACTGAATCTGAGGGAGAATCAATAACATTACAGTGTAAATATAACTCTGCTTCAGTAGCACCAGACCTTTTCTGGTACATCCAGAGAGCAAATGACTTTCCTAAATACATCCTGAGGAGAAGTAAATATGGAGGAGATAATGGCACTGAGTTCCAGGAGAGATTTCACTCAGAAGTGAAATCATCAGAATCAGTCCCACTGACGATCCAGAATGTGCATGTGTCTGATTCTGCTGTGTACTACTGTGCTCTGAGGCCCACAGTGACTAAAGCACATTCAACACTCATACAGCTATCCTTTACGACTGATCATTTGAGTCCTGATTTGTATTTCAAATGTTAAAAATTGATTTTGTAATTAAAATGTCAGATATACAGTATATCAGAAATTGGTTGACTGCTGTTAAATTTGTTGTAATATTTTCTTAAGCTATATACAGTATGATTTCATCCATGGATATTTAAACTCAACATAAGCATAACATTCTCATTTGTTTTACTAATAGAAATTCACAAACATGATAAATAAAAGCAAAATGTTCAATACCTTGGCCTAATTGTAGTTAATAGAAAGTAAATTCGGTCCATTCTGATTTCATGTTGACTTCAACCTTTCAAAAGTAACTTTGTGAACAACATTTTTATTATTCTTATGATGGTCAAGGAAATTCTCTTTTTTAAATGTAGTGACAAATGACAGTGCTTGTAGAATTTGTTTGTTGCAGTGATGGACGTACTGTATATGAACTGTGTACATTATTTATACAAACACATGCTAACAAGTATATATTGTACACATCTTTCCCATTAAAAAATGTACTTTGGAATTCTCTCAGTAAGAACACAAAAATGCTTGTCAAAATCTTTTAAATAAAGGCTGTTTCAAATGTCAGACTATTTACCTTAAAGTGCACAGAAAACAGAAGGAATCATTAGTGAGTGTGATTGAATCCGTTTTCAATGAGTGAAATGGGAAACTAAGCCATAATGTGACACAGAGAGGAGGGACTTACTGTACACAGATCCGAAATGCATGATCTAAATGCCTCTGACAGAGACTGTGATTAAAACTTTTCATTCAGACTCCACTGAGATTAAACACCAATGGTTCTTCATTCACTTATTCTGCTCTGTGCTTTAGCAGGTGTGTAAAATTATTTAGTTACAGTAATGATATATCTCCTGTTAATAATGAATTGTATTCAAAGCTAAATGTAGCCTACTTCTTTTTCAGCTGCTGCCTTTGGAGATGTCATCACACCAAACAAAACAAATGTATTTTCAGAGGAGGGTTCAGATGTTATTTTGTCCTGTAGTTATGCCTCTGCAAACTATCTTTACTGGTACCGTCAGTATGGTGGATCACAACTTGAATTTCTTGTACTCACCTACAATAGTGCTCAGGTATCTGATGTAGATCCAAGACTCTCGGTTAAAGTTACAAAAACAGAACAAAACTATGTGGATTTGGAGATCTCTTCTGCTAAAGTGACAGACTCTGCACTGTACTACTGTGCCCTGAAGCCCACAGTGACAGGAAACCCATTAACACAGTACAAAAAATCTTTTCTTATTACCCAGTGAGAGATTTAAAAAAAAAATAAATAAAATAAAGAGGCACGAAACAACTAAGTGAGAGACTGTAAATTATAGCTGTGATTCATATGAAGGATAAATGATAGAATGATACAATCAAGAGCTATATAAAGGGATAAAATCTATTCAGTCTATAGATTTTGCAAAATTGCAGATAAAAAAAGATAAAATATTTAAATCATTGTAACATTCACAAATGAGCAGAGCAGTCAAATATGGTTAATGAAACCAAATTCAAACAACAGACCTTTTTCACAGTAGCACCATCTTTGATTTTTGACGGGAATGAAAACGAGGCTGTGAGTGATAGACTTACCGTCTCTTCAATAGCATGCACTGTATAAAGGTATTAAAAAAAACTCCTAGATCACATCTCATTTTCCACAGCTCATGTTGTCTGGAGTTTTTTGTCTACTGAAATTTCTTGGGAAGACATTTTTCAATGTTTCTTCAGTGGAACGATCAAAAAAACACTTTAAACAACAGTACAACCCAGTGAAGAGACTGTATGTCTATCCCTCACAGCCTCTTCATTCCCGACAAAAACCAAAGATGGTGCTACTGTGAACAAGGCCTATTGTAGCCTTTAGTTTGCAAAGCTTTAGTCTTAATCATGTGACACATTGTGAGGGTATAGTATGTCACAAGGTGGCAGTGTTCTCAATTAAACTGCAGCAACAGAACATATAATTTTTTTGTATTTGCACTACTTTAATATATATATATATAATTTCATGTTCATGAGGTAAGAGGAAAAGAGGACAAAAAGAAGAAAAGAGACAGACTGAAAAGCATCAAGTATTGAATCTATGTCTTCACAAATTCAAAATTTGATTAATACTGACCATGCTGTTTAACATGTCATTAACTTTTTGAATTGTACAAACTTAATACACAAGAACAAATAAATAGATTCTTTAACCACATTTGAAGGATTTGTTTAAATTTCTCTAATTTAACGTATTAACTTTGCAAAAAATAAAAAAAAAATAAAAAAAAAATCTTTGTTGTACTTTCTGATTAAGCATCTCGATGCTTTGTTGGTGGATTGATTTTCTAACAGGTTTAAACCTGATCTTGTATGTATATCCAACTGTATAATCAGTTTTTTCTTTTATCAGAATCAGAATCAGAATCAGAATCAGAATGAGCTTTATTGCCAAGTATGCTTACACATACAAGGAATTTGTCTTGGTGACAGGAGCTTCCAGTGTACAACCATACAAAAACAATACAATACAAAAACAGCAGCAAGACATAGATAATAATAATAAAAAATAAAAAATAAAAAAACTAATTATACAAATACGTACAGACACACACATGCATACATACATACACACATACACATGGGTAATGCAAGTCTAATACAATCTGTTATGTACCGTGTAAATACAAATCTGTTATGTACAGTGCACGTTTTTGTTTTTTTTTTTCAGAGGAATGAAATGGCAGAAGAGGTTGGATGTGTTGGATAAATATAAGAAAGACTAAACTGTGTATTGCACATAGTTATTGCTCAGTGGGGCAATTTAACTGTTCATGAGATGGATAGCCTGAGGGAAAAAAATGTTCCTGTGCCTGACAGTTCTGGTGCTCAGAGCTCTGAAGCGTCGGCCAGAAGGCAACAGTTTAAAAAGGTAGTGGGCAGGGTGAGTGGGGTCCAGAGTGATTTTTCCAGCGGGCAACCAATAATCCTCTCAGCAGTCCGAGCTGTCCTTTGTAGTCTTCTGATGTCTGATTTCGTAGCTGAACCAAACCAGACAGTTATTGAAGTGCAGAGGACAGACTCAATGACTGCTGAGTAGAACTGTATCAGCAGTGCCTGTGGCAGGTTGAATTTCCTCAGCTGGTGAAGGAAGTATAACCTCTGCTGGGTCAATGTGGGTCTCCCACTTCAGGTCCTTTGAGATGGTAGTGCCCAGGAACCTGAATGACTCCACTGCTGCCACAGTGCTGTTTAGAATGGTGAGGGGGGTCAGTGTTGGGGTGTTCCTCCTACAGTCCACAATCATCTCCACCGTTTTGACTGCACCAGACAGCCAGCTGTTTAACCTCCCTTCTGTATGCAGACTCATCGTTATCTTGGATGAGGCCGATGACAGTGGTGTCATCTGCAAACTTCAGGAGTTTGACAGAGGGGTCCTTGGTGATGCAGTCATTGGTGTAGAGGGAGAAGAGTAGTGGGGAGAGCACACATCCCTGGGGGGCACCAGTGCTGATTGTACAGGTGCTGGAAGTGAGTTTCCCCTGTCTCACAAGCTGCTGCCTGTCCGTCAGAAAGCTGGTAATCCACTGACAGATAGACAAGGGAACAGAGAGTTGGTGTAATTTATTCTGGAGTATAGCTGGGATGATGGTGTTGAAAGCCGAACTTAAGTCCACAAAAAGGATCCTTGCATATGTCCCTGGTCTGTCCAGATGATGCAGGATATGATGCAATCCCATGTTGACTGCATCATCCACAGACCTGTTTGCTCGATAAGCAAATTGAAGGGGATCTAGAAAGGGTCCAGTGATGTTCTTCAGGTGGGCCAACACCAGTCTCTCAAATGATTTCATGACCTCAGACGTCAGGGCGACAGGTCTGTAGTCATTAAGTCCTGTGATTTTTGGTTTCTTTGGGATGGGGATGATAGTGGAACGTTTGAAGCAGCATGGGACTTCACACTGCTCCAGTGATCTATTGAAGATCTGTGTGAAGATGGGGGCCAGCTGGTTAGCACAGGATCTAAGACATGCAGGTGAAACGCCATCTGGGCCATCAGGTGTTGGTGTTTGTGTGAAGTGAAGGTCAGAGTGGGTGTGGGGTGTGAGATTGGGCCTTTCAAATCTACAGTAGAACACATTCAGGTCATCAGCCAGTTGTTGGTCCACCACAGGGTTGGTTACTCCTGTAATTCGTAAGTTGTTTCATGCCACTCCACACTATATATATATATATATATATATATATATATATATATATATATATATATATATATATATATATATATATATTCTTGTTAATGCAGTGCTTGATTTATTTCACACTAATAAAAGTCATTGTTTGTTTCTGCTGTTCATGGGTCTTGAATTATCTGATTTTCAATTTTTTTTTAATAAAGCTGCACCTCTCTACCCGAGCTCAGCGATACACTTCCTTTAAAAAAAAAAAAAAAAAAGCCTTCTTATAATCCCTCTTCAAAAAAGCCTTCTTCCATAAGACTTCTTCCAAAGTACCTGAAGAAAAAGATAATTTAATAAAATATTATAGCCATTTTGCTTAAACCTCTAAAATAAAGATAAAATGTAATATATATATATATATGATAAAGTATATCAAAAATATAAATCTGACTCCTTTTGTTATTACAACATTAAAGTCGTACAAACATCATGTTTTCATATATTACTCAACAGGTAATAAAGATATACAGATTCATTGATTGTATCCTCACAGAGAGCAGGAAGTTCATGAGTGGCTTCATGACTTCAGAAATTCAATTACAGCCCACATTACTGGCAGCATTAATACAGAACTGATCTGACCTGATTCAACATGAACAAATGCATCCTGCTGGTTTCCATTATGGCATCAGGTGTTTAATTTAAGTCTGCTTTAGATGACAACAGCTTTAACAATCCTATAAAACACTGAATGGTGTTTTATTGATTATGTTTCAAAACAATTGTTGTGTTGTATCTGTATTGATATGCAGTATGTACTTTATTAATATCTTTATATATTGTTTAACCTGAGGAAGAAAAAAAAAAAAGTTAATATTGTGCTGATTGTTTGCAGGTGTGATGGCTGTGGACAAAATTGAGCCAAATAAAGGGACCAGTATCATCAGAACAGAGGAAATAACCACAATGTTGAGCTGCTCGTATGATTCTAATAGTGACAATGTACGGCTTTACTGGTACAGGCAATATCCCAATGAGGAACCTCAGTATGTGTTATATGAACAGGCTCAATCCAGCAGTTATAAGCACACATCTGATCCTCGATTTCAGTCAACAACCTCTCGCACATCCACTGAACTCATTATTAATGTTGTAACTCTGTCAGATTCAGCCCTCTATTACTGTGCTCTAAGAGTAGGAGCCCAGTGATACAAAACATGAATTAAGTCGCACAAAAACTGAAAGGCCTTTTTTGTACTGTCAAATTAAAACCTCAACGTGTCATGATAATATGTGGTAACACCTGTGTGAGGTTGAGTCAAAAATATTAAGAAAGGAATAAATGGGCTGTCAAAGCTTGCCTTGAATAAGGTACAAATAAATTGTTAACTTAGAGGTGGTAGCTCAAGAATGACCACGTCACATCTCTTATATCAGAGTCAAAGTTCATATATTAAAGAAATATCCTTGGTTAAATTCATTTGTATTTGTTCCACTCTGTTGACAACATATGTGGCTTACTATATTGATTAGCACAGAAAGTAATGTTGGCTCATCCCTCAAATTGTAAAAGCAAATGAAAACATGTTTATAACGCCCTTACCCATTTTGTGCCATTGAAACTATATCTACTGCACAGAAATGAACCTGGGGCCAACATTACAGAAACTACCTGAGATCCTAGCTGAAATGGCCAATGTTACAAAACAGATTCTAAAGTAAGGTTGTATTATGACCCACTAAATGACAATTTAATATGTTTTACACAATGTGAATGATGTGACATTATTATTATGTTTTTATATTATTGTTATGTCACACTTGCAGGAAATCCAAAAGAGAGCAATATACTGCATACCCCTCAGTATTACACTGTTTCAGGTTTCCACAAGCCCCTCCTCTAGTTGTAAAAGCAGAACTCTTGTATTGACTGGTTAAACCAGATTTCAGGGTCTGTTGACTGTAAAATAGATCATGAGATTGTTGAGGAATATATTTCTTTTTGCACTATTTATTCTTGGTATGCATTCCTACAAATTTTTTAATATTTATATAATGTATATCTTAATATCCATTGTATAATTTGTGGTGTCATGTAGTTCATTTAAAAAAATGTTATATCATCTTCATGTTATTTACTTAAATATTTACAGAGTGTAGATCTGAGGACAGAGTGGATCAGCCAGACAAACATGTGACTAAACTTAAAGGAGAATCAGTCACATTAAAGTGTAGATACGAAACAACTTCAGCACAAACATACCTCTTCTGGTACATCCAGAGAGCAAATGACTTTCCTAAATACATCTTGAGAAGAGACACATTTGGAACTGGGGATAATGGCACTGAGTTCCAGGAACGATTTCACTCTGACGTGATAAAATCATCACAATCAGTTCCACTTACAATCCAGAATCTGCATGTGTCTGACTCTGCTGTGTACTACTGCGCTCTGAGGCCCACAGTAGGAAAGGATGTTCAAACCACATACAAAAACATAGGGGCATAAACATGTGCCTCTTCCATTCAGATTATGAAGTTTTGAATTATCCTTTTTTTAAATTTAAAAACTACAATAAAATTGAATGGCACTTCATTAATTTAAAGGAATAGTTCACCCAAAAATGAAAATTCTCTCATCATTTACTCACCGTCATGCCATCCCAGATGCGTATGACTTTCTTTCATCTGTTGAAAACAATCAAAGATTTTTAGAAGTATTTCTCTGCTCTTTAAATCCATACAATGTAAGTGAATGGGTGCCAAAATCCACATAAGGGCAAAATAAAAGTACTCCAGTGTTGGGTAAGTTACTCCAAAAAAGCAATTCATTACTAATTACTAATTACATTTTCTACATTGTAATTAGATTACTGTACTTATTACTCTGTCTGAAATGTAATTAAATTACTCATTATTAATTACTTTTCTAAAACCCATATAGAGCTGTTCAGCTTGTAGTCCAAAAACCCAGAAGAGAATTCTCCATGGGTTCCCTCTGGATTATGGGTTTTTATGGGGATTTTGAACTTATGAGAAAAATAAGGCCTGTGGTAAACATTACTTGATGATACATGGACGTTTTATTCTACAACATAAATTACACACTGTCATACCTCAAACGTGTATTTTGAAGCCTAATTGAATCACATACTTTTTTTTAATCGCACGGCGGCTTCAAAGTTCACATTTGAGGAATGACTGTGTGCAATTTATGTTGTAGAACAAAATGTCCACATATCGCCAAGTAATGTGTACCACAGATCGAGGGAATCTCGAGGGAACCCATGGAGAATTAGACTTCCCATCCGCATACAAATTGAAGTCATGGCTGAACAGCTCTATTAACTTTGACCAGTGGACAATAAAAGGATAGACATCAAATTATTCTTTTAATTCTTTCAAATAAACCCAATAACATCAAATACATTATTCTTCAACTCTTCTTCAACTGTTCCTAAATGATTAATAAAATCTGTTACTCTAAATCGATCACTTTCTTTATAATTTCTTCTCCAAGCATGTACATTTGTTGCAAAAGGCTGTAATTCATGTAAGCATTGTAGGCAACTTTCAAAACAGTATAGTAACAGTAAACAGTTTTAACAAGGCATATCGGCCACTCAGCAAACCAGAGCAGAAGGATAAAAATATTGGCTTACCATTTATCACAGGCTGAAACTTTATTTGGACTGAAATTTTACAACCTGGAATCATGTATGACAGTGTCACATGAAGTCCTCTTTGACACCTGAGCTTCTAAAGAACATCGAATCTGTGTTAAAAACAAGCTGGAGGAAGTGCAACAAATGAAGCAAAATGTTGTGTTACACCCAACACTGCTCCAGACGACTGGTGGTTAAATCCATATATTATAGGAGTGTAACGGTTCTTGGTAAAAAACCGAACTGTACAGTTCGCCACCCATGGTTCGGGAAGCATTGGTACCGCGGCCGGTTCACCTCAAGTTTAATGACACATCTGGAGCACAAGTTTTGGTCAAGAAAACAAAGCATCAAACAGACACATTTACAACCTCCGCTAATGCACCTGAATGGATTTGTAGATGGATACACTCCACCTGTGTTTCACGTGGGACAAGTTGATGACATCACTGTTCTGCAAGTGTTGTGTGTAGTTGAAAATGGCAAGCAGAGAAAACGAACTGCTGATAGAGAAGCTCCCTGTGCTTCTCCTTTATGGAAACATTTTCTTTTTGCAGTTAGTTACATCAGCGATGGTCAAAAGACATTTACAAAACAGGCAGTTTGCAGACATCACTCGACACAAGTGCGTGTGGCTGTAATATATCGCAAGCACCAATAATGTGCTTTGATTAATGGCATTAAGATGCCGTTATAGTAATACACTGATACATGATTAATATTTTATACCGACTTCACCCAGGCAAAGAGCCGCAGGTGAGCCGAAACGGCACACACTCCCTTCCAGTGCTAATTCGGAAAGACATGAAACAATAACTTAAGCATTTGGGGTGTTCATGTGGGATTTCCACATATGATTAAAATACTTGAGCAGCATTATCACAACATCCCTTCTCGTATGCATTTTAATAGCAAGGTTATTCCTTTTATAGTGATGTACAGCTTCCGAATATTGAATATGTTGAGATGAATTTGAAGTGCACTTTATGTTGATGCATGTAGCGTATTAGTGCAGGTATTAAGTTAAAATGTTTTTTTTTAGTTAAGGACCCTGACAAAAATTAACCATGGTTTTACTATAGTAATATTGTAGTAACCATGACTGCTGTCACCATGGTTTTCTGAACAGAAATCATGGTTTTGATACAAATAACCATGGTTTTATAATAGTAATACTTTAGTTTCTATATAGTAATCATGGTTTTACTATATATTGTAACCATGACAATAACCATGTTTATATTGTGGTTACTATGATTTTACTACAAATGCTATGGTTAAACTATGCTTACTGTTGTAAAAGAATGATTGTTATTTAAGGGCAAACCTGCTGAAGTGTTTACCGAATAGATTATTCTTTGGATTTGGCAGTAATAGTTTTTTTCTGAACAAAGCAAATGCAGAACCGTAACGAAACCATGACCCTAAAACCGTGATACAAACCGAACCGTGAGAAATTTGAACCGTTACACCCCTAATATATTCTGAAGTGATTTGATAGGTGTGGGTGAGAAACAGATCAATATTTAAGTTAATTAATTTTTATTTATTTTTTTTTTTTTACTATAAATTCTCCTCCCTGCGCAGTAAATTTCCACTTTCCTTTCACTATTACATTCTCTTTCTTCTGTTTTTGGTGATTCACATCCTTCTTCCATACCACCCCCTAATGGGCAGGGAGGAGTGTTTTGTCACCTGTGCATCATGTCTGAACACATGGATTTAATCACTGGAGTCATATGGATTACTTTTATGCTCCCTTTGTGTGGATTTTGGAGTTTCAACATTTTGGTACCCATTCACTTGCACTATGAGGACCTACAGAGCTAAAACATTCTTCAAAATATCTTAATTTGTGTTCTGCAGAAGAAAGAAAGTCATACACATCTGGGATGGCATATGGGTGAGTAAATCATGAGATAATTTTCATTTTTGGGTGTACTATCCCTTTAAAGGCTGTATTAGGCAGAAAACAGATTTGATCCTGTTTTTTAGATTTATACATTTCAACTTAATAATAAAATTCCATCAAATTGAATTGAGTAATCTTTAATAAAATTAAATGAATAAAAGTGGAATAAATTAAAGTTTTACATTTTGACTTCCTAAAATGGTTTTAGTAAAACATTTAATATATCAGATCTTGGTTTTAAAACACTGAAACATTCTAATCATATTGCTTTCCTTTGCTTCAGGTATTATGATGGCTCCAGACCAGATTGGACCAAACTGGAGAGGCAGACACTGTAACACACTGAGCTGCTCATATGCAGGGTAATTTCTAGGCATACAGTAAGCAAGTAGTACAAGTGACCGCTTAAGTCCCCCAAGTCAACAGGGGGTCCCTGTCAGCGATCAGTACCCAAGGGGGATTATAAAGAAGTTTCTTGTTTTTTTTTTTACTTCTTGCAGAAGAAAGTACACATCCAATAGCATATTGGGAATGTAAAATGTAATAACCGGTCTGAAATCTAACATTAAACTTAATACAACAAAAATGCTCAAAATCAATCTATTTTTTTCTTTTACTTTTCAAATGCAGCATTCAGGTATATCACATGCAGTAAAAATTGAGATACAATCTTAGAATTTCGACCGTTTATGTTCAACATTCATGCTTGAAAAATTATTTTATATTAAAGCTGTCACAGTCACAGCCTTTTAAACACAGTGGTAAAAATGGCAATAACTTAAAATTACTATTTTTTATGCTTAAGTATCATATTATTCTGTTCTTAAAAGCACAATCATATTCTTGAATAAGGATCACAGATCAGTGTTAGTATGTTTGTTTGGTTACACAGTAACCATTCAAAACCCATTATCACAACACAGAAAACAAGACAAAACTTTCTGTGAAATTTAGGCATAACTTAATGTGGCAAAAAGAGGAGAGACTTTATGTACGTGACTGAATCTGTCTGACAGAGACTGTGGAAACTATT